>NC_056746.1:618017503-618212503 GCF_019279795.1 Protopterus annectens | reverse complement strand
GCAAGCACCAATGTCGGCGCATGTGTAAGTGAGGGAGTGAGCGGGTGTAAGCGTGTTTGGCTACCAGTATGCAAGTATTGCACTGGTAAAGAAATGTGGACTCTAAACAAGTGTAAGAAGCTGTAATCAGACGTCAGCAGTGCTTAACACCATGCAAACCCATGCACAACTGCTCCCAATGGCTTCAATGTGCCTTACTCACTCCATATCCAATGGGCTTGTTCTGGCCGCAAACAAATAGCCATCCTTTGCAAGTGTTGGTAGCAACACCCTGCGCACACAGCTAAAGTGAATTACCAATAAACCATGGCAAATATACAGACAATAGACAGTACCACACACACATACCATACAGCAAAGTCATCCAACAGTATAGCAATGTACCGGCAGATATGTCCGGACCACTGGTGTTTGCAGACCTGGCCATCTTGTGTTTACGTGTGTGAGCATGCCCAGTATGACTATTTCGCATGTTGTCAACTGACATTGCTGTAATACCTTCATGTGTTTGAGCATGCCCAGTATGATCTTGTGTCATTGACTGTTGCTACATTTCTGCACAGTGTGGGGGGACATCCGACTGTATCCACATTCCTACACAGCACCAAGGGGGGGGGGGCGCACCTGACTGTTACATATGTATGTTGGAAGGGGGCACAACTGACACTTGTACACTTTTGATACTACTGTACTGGTAAGTCAGGTACTCCATTTCAGTGTGTAGACCTACCTATTGTGCTGGCTAAAGGAATACCAGTGTACTCCAGATCTTAGCTTTAATTCCCAACATATTAGTTTCAGACATCCTAGCCTTCACAATCTACATCCAACTGTCTGGCCTGCTGTAGGTCTGTCTCTGTGGGTCTGGGGGGGGTCATCCATTGGGCATATTCAGAGGCCATAGTACAGCATTTGTCTGTGTTGGTCTACACCTGTCCAGCTGATTGAGACTTGTATGGGCTGTATGGACACACATGACGCTCAGCCCACTACCCGCAGTGGGTTATGACACCCTGTGTACTACTGGCTACTAAGGTGACCCTGGTATGTGCTACAGATGTCATGGTGCCACTATGGATGTCTACTGCCCGCTGCCTTAACATTCGGCCACCAAATTCCCTTGCATGCTCACATCCATACCATAGCTACAGGTAACAACACATTCTAATACAATTGCCAATTGGTAGGTTGATTGACTTACCTTGAGGTTGTGCCAGACATGAGGATGGTGCTGGAGGGCTGCCTATGTTGGATCACACAGTGCACTTCCTATACATGGCTGAGCACAGGTAGTGTCATGTTTGGCATCCCTTTCACTGTCTGTGTGAGTCAGAGAGGGTGACATTCCCTGGGTACCTACTGTGTCAGTGCATATGCTATGCCTTGCCTCTTTGTCAAGGCCAGGTCATACTGGCCATGCCTCCTTCTGCCTACTGGGTCTGGCTCAGGTTGTTCCTCATCTGAGTCACTCTGTGCCTGTACAGGCCTTGGCATTGGTGGGGGGCTGTGTGGCCCTGCCCCATGCTGTTCCTGCTGCAGCTGTTTCCGCAGGATCATATTGTGTAGCATAGCACATACCATAACAATTTGGGTGCATGTAGCTGGTGAATATTGCAAGGCTCCACCGAATGTGTCCACACACTGGAACTGTGACCTGAGCATCCCAAACACACACTCTATTATATGCCTGGCCTGTGCTTGTCCCTCATTAAGGCGTAGTTGTTCAGTTGTGTGTGCATTTCTGATGGGTGTCATCAGCCACAGCTCCAGTGGGTACCCAGCATCCCCCACTAGGTGACCATAGGGGATGTCCATACTGGCAAAGCTGTGGTACAGCTACATCAGATGCCATATATCAGAATCGTCACAGCTTCCAGGGCAGCCAGCACAAACATTCAGTATAAAGCCCTGGGCATCGCATATGACCTGGCAGTTGATGGAAGGGATGCCCCTGAGGTTAATGTAGGCCCTACCCTGCTCACCAGGTGGTGCTTTGATGCATACGTGCGTGCAGACTATAGCACTCACTACCCCAGGGTAGTCTGCCATTTGGTGGAACAGACGCATATTGCTGGTCAAGACCTCACGTGTGTTGAGGAAATGCATGTGCTCACTGGCATGTGGTGACAATGTATCTAGGAACTGGTGGAATACTCTGGATGCAGATGCCTGTGAGATCCCCATGATATCCCCAGTTGTGCTTTGGGAGGTACCTGTGGCTAGTATACCTAGGCCTACACATACCTTGGTATCCACTGGGATGGGTTTCCCTCGGCCTGTTCAATGTGTCAGGTGTGGCCGGCACAGCTCAACAATCTGCTGTAGGAGGTCTCTGTTCACTTCATAGCGCTCCACTATCTCCAGCTCATGTAGCCCCTGGTAGGTTACCCTGGGTCTGTACAGTCTTCTCTGTCTCCTCACTGAGGGTTGTTTGGCAGCATTCACATCCTCACCACCCTCAGCCTCCTGCACATGTTGGTCTATGTTGCCTGCTGCAGCCCTTCTCATTTTGTTGGATTGTATTGTAAAATTTCCCTGCATGTATACACCAATGGTGTAGAGTGTGGAAAAACCCAAGGGTATGGTGCTTGCTCACTTTATCGTAGTGTCCTGGGCCGGGCTTGGCCTGTAATCTGCTGATTGTGATAATTATCACCTGTTTGCCCAGCTTGTTCACCTTGACTACTCTCCTACTATTGTTGTCCCTCCCAATTGCACTAGGTAGGTATAGACACACCCCTATCTTAGGTGTGTTAAGCCAGGAACAATCCCGAGACACAGGGCTCCAATGTACGTACAGTATGCCTGACACCCCCCCATGCTTTCACCTATATTCGAGTCCTGCACCCGGCTGTCTATACACATACATTCTTGGGATCTGCATCACACCCTTGGGATAAACGGGATTCACTATTTTCCACCTTGTTTGCATAGTATTGTCTTCTAATGCATAGTTACAAGACCCATACTGAGCCTCCCCAAAAATAACCACTGCTTACTGTCGCCAAATCCACACACAACTGGTTAAAAGTGCCTTACTATCACCGTATTTTATGTTCCTTGTTCTTCCCAGCAAAAAAACAACTGGTCTCTGCACGGCTCAAACCCGAGACCCTGCACACCACAGACAATGTGCTTGACCACTAAGCCATGGCAGATATACATAGATCTGAGGTTATCATGTACACATCATCCAGCACAGGCATTCAACAGTATAGGACATGTATTCCATCATGTAGATTTATGTGTGCTAATTTCTACATATGTATATATATATATATATATATATATATATATATATATATATATATATATACACACATATACATATACACACACATATGTAGATATAGAATATTTATCTCAACAGCGGACCACATGACACCAAAACATTAGACAAGAATGAAAAGGAAATCACATGCACCTCCTGCATTATTTACCTGTGTTAATATCAAGGCAAGTGTGTTTCTGTGCATCACATGGGTTCAGACTGTATTAGGGTTGCTGACATTACTCACCAGACCTATTGCCGAATGTACGTGTATGTCTTGCCAACCCAGTCTCTTGTCCAATTGTGAAATTTATGGCCACTATATAGGAAAACAACACAACACCCTCCTCAACACATCCTCGAGATAGCCACTCACAGACACCAACACATAGGATATGACTTCCAAACACACACAACTGTCATTCCTTGGAATAGAACAACTACCTGTCTATTCTATCACACTACAGCATTACACAGTTACAGAACTCACTACTGAGATTACTGGGACACAGCACTCCCAGAGGTGTACTTCTAGGTGGGTGACATCATCAGCAATGAAAAAGTCGGCGATTGGGATTGTATGGAGTGTGAGCAGTCTAAAAGCATTATTCTGTCCTGAGGCAGACAGAGACACACACACACTTGGCATGACTGGGATTAGAACACAGACCTAACTACCTAATCACACTACAGCTTTACACAGTTATAGAACGCACTACCAAGATTACTGGGACACAATACTCCCAGAGGTGTACTTCTAGGTGGGTGACATCATCAGCAATGGAAAAGTCGGCGATAGGAATTGTATGGAGTGTGAGCAGTCTAAAAGCATTACTCTGTCCCCTGGCAGACAGAGACAGAGACACACACACACACACACACACACACACACACACACACACACGCACACACACACACACAGTGGGCATGGCTGGGATTAGAACACTGACCTAACTACCTAATCATACTACAGCATTACGCAGTTACAGAATGCGCTACCGAAATTACTGGAACACAACACTCCCAGAAGTGTACTTCTAGGTGGGTGACATCACAAGCAATGGAAAAGTCGGCGATAGGGATTGTATGGAGTGTGAGCAGTCTAAAAGCATTATTCTGTCCCCAGACAGATGGAGACACACACACAGTTGGCATGTCTGGCATTAGAACACAAACCCAACTAATTATTCACACTACAGCATTACGCAGTTACAGAATGCACTACTGAGATTACTGGGGCACAACACTCCCAGAGGTGTACTTCTAGGTGGGTGACATTATCAGCAATGGAAGAGTCAGCGATAGGGATTGTATGGAGTGTGAGCAGTCTAAAAGCATTATTCTGTCCCCAGGCAGATGGAGACACACACACACAGTTGACATGGCTGGGATTATAACAGACCTAATTACCTTATCACACTACAGCATTACACAGTTGCAGAATGCGCTACCGAGATTACTGGGACACAGCACTCCCAGAGGTGTACTTCTATGTGGGTGACATCATCAGCAATGGAAAAGTCATTGATAGGGATTGTATGGAGTGTGAGCAGTCTAAAAGCATTATTCTGCCCCCAGGCAGACGGAGACAAACACACGCCAGTGGTGGGATCAGGTCAACTGCCTATCTACAGACCACTATTACAATACTACATAGATACGAGCCGCACCACAGACACTATGCCTTTCAAGACTGTCAATATGACCTTCTAGGAATGCGGACATCAACATGGATGCTGGCAGTTAAGATGTACATACCTGTGACCCTGTGTGTTCAATGTAGGAATCCATCCTGAAGTGGGGTATGGCCATCTGTTGACTGGACGACTACTATCACTATACAGGGTTACAATGGCCATGCCCATACACATAGAGGCACATAACCAACACAAGGTGTCACTGGACATGCTCACACACTTAGTAGCACACGGCCGTTTGTAATGCACTATGTGTTCATCTACACAACATTATACTGGACATGCTTACACACTTAGTAGTACAGGGCTGTTTTGTATGCACTCTGATTCTAAACAAGGAAGGGCACAGTGGCCATGCTATTACAGTTAGACATGAACAAGACATTGTAATGAACTCTGGTGTCGATAGTTGTCATTGTTATCAGGAATGCTGCACTACATATATCTGACACCAGTCTTCTACACAACGTTTTCTGCTGTCCATCACCTTAGATGTACCAAACCTGTGGTGATGTCCTGCCAGGAGTGGCTACTTCGCCATATAGTGCCATTCATAGACGAATGTCCTGATACCAGCTTAAAACCCTGACACCTAGAGGACAACTGCATTGTATGTGTATGCTAAACAGTGCTAGATGTGTAGCATTCGTAATCACAGCTGCCCAATGTAGATCCAACAATGGGTAATACTGACATCTGTGCAGTGAGGAACACCTGGCTGAAGGTTCAGTTGTGCACAATAGCACAACCACCGTATACCTCGGATACCGACATGTGGGCCATAACACCGGTACAGACCGCTCCAGGTGGTGGTGTCCCTATGTACATGAAGGCCATTCACATGTACTGACCAGTACACCCTCAAAAGGCATCACAGATGTATCAGGTGCAGATCACAGTGTCAAAAGCCGCATTCTAGGATGTAGCCCTCAGACATCACCATGTCCTTTGACCAGTAACACACATCCATACATGTGGTAGAACATATATTAGTACAACACCATGTGACCCATGACCAGTGGACTGCACCTAGCTCTACATCAACTGTGCAGACTACCCATGTACTGACACAGTTGCATCATTTGTTATGCAATGCAATGATACCACAGTTCGTAACCAGGTCAGCTGTACACATAACAGGGGCCCTGGGTCATATACAGGAGTAACAGATGACTGTACACCAGTAAACACCATCATATTTGGATATGACATACATGTACCTGCCATGGATATGTACATGCCAAACATACACACACACACAACACATATGTACATCGCATAGCTGTTGCTGTCCTTCATGCAGACAGGTGGCTACAGCAAACACACACATGCACATGGAAGGTAGGTCCATGGCTGTTGAATGCTAACAGTACATAAGGTGTGATATCAATGTTGACTGAGTTAACATTCCCTCTGTACTGGTTACCCATGACAACTATCATATCATACAACAGTCCGTGTGCATGTATGTCATCACACATGTCCACCAATTGCAATGCTTACAAACATGGCTAAATGACAGGAATGTAGGACCTACACACATGTACATGTAGTGGTGTGCATTCAGCTACCATGCTTGTGCAGTAGCTGATGTTTGCAGGTGACGTGTGTCTTACTACAACATGCAGTTGCAATGCAGCCCCATCATTGCCAACTGTATATGGTGATATACTGACAGTACGGTAAGATGTACATCAGGTATGGATGGATGTGTGGACATAACTAAGTAGTGGGCTATTTTTGCAGATGGATGTTTGCTGAAGACAGCTCACAGGTGTGTCAAAAGGCATCCTACAATAACATGTGCAAACACTAAGCTATGTTTCTGTTAATTGAAGGGGAACACATACAACCTACACAGTGGTCAGGGTGTCACTGACTGTAAATCACTTGACACCTGTAACACTTAAGACCTCCTGTGTGCATATATCAGCACAATTGCCAAAGGTAGCATTGGTACACATTGTAATGTGGGCAATACTGCTGCATGTCTGTCATATGTATCATAAGATAGCAGGTGTTTGATTCACAGTACTGCCATGTGTGTTTGCTTGTGTGTCCATATATGCCACGTATGGTGGGGAATACATACCAATTGTTACTCACACTCCTGTACACTGTTGTAGAGATCTGTACATACTGCAGTGTAGAAAGCAAGACATAGGTAGGGGTGGGGTGTGTATCACACACATGTGAGCTATCTGTATGTGCATGACATAGGTGCATTCAATTGTGGACTCCACAGTGTGTGTGTGTGTGTATGTATGTATGGCTGTCTGGTCCATGGAGTGAGGATGTATGTTACCATAGTGAACAGATAGGACCCCTAGCCCCTCCAGGTGATGCAATCTACTACCCTGTTGATGCCATCGATCTTAGGCATTACTGACTACCTGTACATGTGTATTCTCTGTGTCGCATCATGTGGGTGCACAGTTGTAATGGTGATTACCACATAGGCAGGGGTCCTCAACTCAACACTATCAAGTGTGTGTGTGTGTTACAGTGTCATTGACCCTGTGAGTGTGGGCGTGTTACTGTGTGTCTGAATACATGTGTGTGAATACCTGTGTGTGTGTGTGTGTGTGTGTGTGTGTGTGTGTGTGTGTGTGTGTGTGTGTGTGTGTGTGTGTAGTTGTGTGTTCTCATCCTGTAATGTGAATGTGTATTACTGCTACACAGTGAGGCCTCAAGCTATCAACTGGCCTCTACCCTTGTCATCAGCTAGACTGCTATGTAAACTCCCCACCCCATGTAACTGTACATGTGATGTCACCCGGTATGGATGTCACGTCTCTAGCCACTGTAGCTTAGTACACAGCTCCCATGCTCCTGGATCAGTAGATGTGTAGACAACTTTGGAATGTCAGCCTTTCTAACCGTGAGGTTGAAGCTACGAATATCATGCTGGCATTGCCATACATACCTGTGAGTAGTCCACATTTACACATGGGAAACTGCAAACACTGCCACTCAATGGCACATGCAATTAGACCTGAAGGAGGGAAGCAGGACATCATTACCAACATGCTGTTACTGTTGTTACCAAGACACATTCTATGAACAGAAAACTGCATTCTAAACCTGTACTACATGATATGTCTGCTGCGTGTCAACAGTACACAACAATTGTAATCTACACTTATCTCCCTATTCTGTTCACCCTGTGCATCAGACCATATGAGCATGTCCCTGCACCGATGGTGTGGATGACAGGGATGTGGCACAGGCATCATCATATGCACAGGGTGATAATGTTTGCCAGGGGCCTAGGCTGCACCAGTGGATGACATCATGTGTGTGGGTTAGGGCCTGTGATCTAATTGGCCATGTGTGGTTGTTATGCATGTGAGTGTTGCGGTGCCCTACAGATGTTTCTGGTGTGTGTGTGTGTGTATGTGTGCACACAGTTCTGCCTTGTGTCTGGCCTACACAGGGGTATTATTGACAGCTCCAGACTGTACAGACCAGGTTTTACAGCTGATGGTGTCTGACCATGGCCACGTGACCTGTGCCTGCCAGGGGTTGCATGGGCACTACCAGGCAGAGGTGCAGATTGGGTACTGTCAGATGACACATGTCCACTGGAACCGTGTCCCCATTGGGACCATCCAGGGCCACGTGCATGTGGCCTGCTGTGTCCTGGTGTGGACAGCGCAGCACCAGCTGCACTGCTGCTGCTACCGCCACTATGGGAGTGGGCATGTGAGGTAGCTCGTTCACATAGACCTGCACCAGGTGACGTAGCTGGCCTATGTCCATGTGCCCTATGCCTCACTCCTACCAGATGTTCCAGCACAGACAGCTCATGCTCGCGGATTGTCATGTCACAGTCAAGGATTACAACCATGTCACCCAATCGTCTGTCCAAAACCTCAGCAATCAGCTGTTGAGCATTTGCCAATGCCTGGATGTTGTCATTTAAAGAATGGATAGCAGCCCTCTGAAGCCTCTGCCCTTCTCTGTTCTGCCATTCAGCATGTGCCTGTGCCGCCATTACAGCCTGAAACATGCGTCTGGTGGCACCAGCTGCTGTGCTCTGTCCTGCAGGGGCATGTCAGCCAGAGGTCCTCCTACGAGCAGCACTGGCCACATGCCTGTGTGGCCCATCTTCAGTCATTTGCCTGACACCATGGTGTGAATGTGCACCTTCCGTAGCCACCACACATTCCTGTTCCAAGCTAACACACGCCAACTGTCCTTCCTCTATGGCCACTGGTGATGAGGTATGTGTTGGCATGAGATCTGTGTGTGGGGATGAGGGGGATATAGGTGGAATGGCAACCAATGGCACAGATTCAGCCCCTGACAACCCTGCCTGTGCCTCAAGCATATGTTCATCATCACTGCTAGAGTCTGTGGGGCCACTAACATCAGATGGACCGCAGGAGGGTAACACACCTACATCACCTGTGAAGGTAAACAACGACTCTACATTACAATACAGACACACACAGACACACACACACACACACACACACACACACACACACACACACACACACAGACACACACCATGCATGTGATTTGACAGAAGGCATGCAACATGAATGTGATACAGCAGACAACATGCAGCTCAGACAATAATAGTGGTAGTTATCATACATCCCAGGTTGCACACAACAGCATGCATGTGTCATAGCAGAAGCCATGCATTTCACACAATCATGGTAGTAAGCATGCATCCCTGTGTTACACCATGTGGACCAGCACAGGTTAACAGTACACATGGCTGATGTGTGACATATGACCTTGACATTAACATGTAGTATGACATGTAATCTGCTGATGTGTGCATTGACATGCATACATGTTTAAAACAATGGTGTCCTGTCACATATACAGTGGGGTAATGGTGTCACATTGTAGTGTTGTCTGTCTGCCCTACAGATAAAATGCACATTTAGCAGATATGCTAGACCATTGAAGGGTATTATAAATCGTTTATATTGCTATACAGTGTGAAGTAAAGACACAGTGCCATTGCCTCGAATCATGAGGCGTCTCTATTGCTATACAGTGTGAATTGCAGATGCAGTGCATAGCCATGACTGTGTGCATACACAATACATATATACTGTGGATTGTGACCCACGTAGCTGAGGTGTATGCACACTAAACCATGATGTGGAATGTGTGACACAGGTCACCAAATGCCATACGGATGACACCCCTGCACATCTGCAAACATATTTTAGCTGCCTGGCAACCATGTCCACACATGACAGACTTGTCAATACACCATGTCCCACATGACATTTGTGTACCACACACATATGAGGTGCATGGCTGACAGTGATGTCCAACAGCAGCAAGGGAAATGTACTGTATCTGTGGCCTGATGTGGTTGTCTGTGTATGTATGTAGATGCTGTACAGGTGACTACTGTAATGCTGTGACACAGTCATGATGTTCAACACATCTTATGTGGTCGAATGATGTTACACCTCCACAAGCTGTGCACAGGCCTGTAGGATGCCCAGTGTTCCACATCTGCAATATAACCATTCAATAAAGGCTATAGTTGGACCATGTGTAGCCAATGTACAACAGGGTGTACACACAAACACATCACATCTACTGTGTGTTGCTACATGTCTCTGGCCATCCTCCATGGCCATGTGTGAACATGTGTTGGCCAAACGGTTGTGATGGCCACCTATCTCACATGTCTGTGTTGTCCCATATGACATACACCCATAGATGTCATATACTCCGCTGTCCACAGGGTTATGCAGACAAAGGATTGTATGTTTTGTATGTGGGGTATGCTTTATGGGATAGTGAGACAATGTTGTAGCCGGCCCACTACATGTCATGGACATGTCAGATGGCACATTACAATGTGTGCACTCATAGTAGGGGCATAATCCACAATATTGAATCCTGTGGGCTGCCCATACTCCAGCTCACTGTGTAGTACTGTTTCTGTACCCCACATGTGTAGTTCTGATGTGTAGTACATGTTCCTACATTGAAAAACACCTCCACCGTTGTATGCACAGCTGTCCACACATCTAGCAATGACAGTTTCTGAGGTTTCATGTCAGTGTTTCACTTAGTTTGTAAGTATTGCACATGGGTAGCCATTGTGATGGATTGCAGATGTGACCTGTATATTGTGACTGGACCATACATTATGTGTACATGTGTTAACTGGCCACATGGTGAATAGATCTGTGCATTAACATGCCTGATATTTATAACTGTCTCACCTGCAACAGCCTGCTGTCTTAGCGGAATGCCAGAGGTACCTATATAGGGGTGACACAGCAGTATGATCATTATCCATGCCTTTATGACAACTACAGGGTGCAATGTGCATGTTAACACATTCGCCAGTACAATAGAATATACTATGGAGTATGCACATGTGTGTATACATGCTTTGCATATGATGTTACATTACATATTGTACAGTGACACATGCAACTATATAGGATATAATACCTGTATGTGCAGTAGTGACGTACCAGGCAACTCCAGGCTCGGTGGTTGAGAGACACCTACCTCCACGATGTCAGCTAAGGCTTGTGGATGCTGTTCTGCCAGTGTCCCCAGGTTGGCTAGTAGCTCCTCGGTACGTGTGATTGGTGGCTGGGTTGGTGGCCCACCACCTGTTGCACCTTGTTCCCTGGTGATTGCATTCACATGCTGTTTTGCATGTCTGATCAGGTCCATGTAGTGTCTGCACACCTGCTGGTATGTGCTGTTATGGCCACCCACATCAACCCTCCTGCAAAGTTCCTGCCACAGGTCATCCTGCTGCTTTGCATCCTGTGGCACATGGCTAAACAGGACATCATAGTTGTCTTGGAGGTAAGGTATAAGGGCCTCATCCTTCAAGCATGTATAGGCTGGGAGCCTTGCTCGTGGCATACCTGGAAGACATAATGATGGAGACAGGTCACAGTATCTCAGAGATGCACAGATATACAGCTGCACATATATGTGTATCACATTTATTACATATAAATAGTTGTCTTTGCAATTCTTCAGGACACTGACACCACTGACATGTTTGTATCACACACATGTGACACCCAATGGGGATTGGATATTATCACCATATATGTGTGTCACCTGATTACATTGCTCATACTCCATGTGGATGCTGTCTTGATGTGGGCATGTCTGTTTGCCTGTACTGGCGTTCTTACCTATCAGCACATGCCTGGATGTGTCCACATTAATGCTGTCGACCTTAATGCTGTGTATATGTCACATATAAACACATACACTGCCTTAACAAACATGACCTGTGACACTGCAGACATGCACATGAAAGCCTTTACATGCATGTGTTTTGCCATATACATCTGCACGGCACTGTACAGCAGTTCAACCTCCTGCCACGTATCGCCTGTGTTGCACATGTGATACACATGGGACACTGGCTAGCCTGATGGTATTTGCAGGGATGGTTATCAACTATAGCATGTACGGCCAAGGTCATCTAGTAGTCTGTATGCCCTACGCCATGTATGAACCTAGGATGTAAGGTTACCTAGCTATAGCCGACAGCCGTGTTTCTGTCGCCAGGTGAAACAGTGCCACATAACTGATCCACACGGTCAATGATACATCTACCATGCGGTCATCACACCATGTCTGACAGAGGTGAAATGTGCAGCTTTGCTGGACAGGGTTGCATAGTATGGCAGGAGTATGTAACATGTATGGCACAAGGATCTGTCCAGCATGTGGCAATCCTTGTACTAGGAAGGTGGATGTCCATGACGTATGTATTTGAGATCAAGATATGTACATGTAGCATGTCCAACATCACAGTGTTGGACATGTCTTTATACAGGGTAGGCATCATGCTACATAGTGGAGATTAGGATTGTGAAGGCTGATGTCAGCCATCCAAACATGGCCAATACCCCTTAAAGGTGATATGTGATCTGATATTGGTCACTTGAGTGATGAGTATGGCTGTACAATGATCTCTATGTTCATGGATGGCACCCTGTCATGACTAGGTTGACTCTTATGACTACCTAATAGGCTTTGTGATGTCACTAGCTCAGGGAGGTAAACTGCATAGCAGCAGCCCTTACATACAGTGTCAATTATGTTGACTGCTGCCTAGGTGGTAGTTCATGGGTACAGGGTTATTAACCTAGTGGTGACAATGCAATATGCAGCTGTCAGATTGTGCACATATGTCACACACCTCACCCACAAAGCCCCTTCTGTATGTTGTCCACAACACTGAGTCAGCTATTGCTCCTAGGTCATAGCCATTCACATACTTACATAGGCAGATGTCTCCCATTTGTCTGTGTGGTATGGGCTACAATGAGGGAGAATACAATGAATTAACCCTGTTTTACTGTAGCTGGCTCTGGTGTGATATGCACATATTACTCAGACACCTTTTGTAGTGTTGGTTCTGTCAACAGTCCACTGGCAGAACACTCCTGTGACATACAAATGTACATCTAGTATACTGAGTGTAGGTGGAACACAGTATGGGTGATGATGTCCTATGACTTGCCACAGGTATGATATGCAGTGTGAAATCATCCGTACTGTCATCTACATCTGTACTGCTAACAGCATATATGTTGATTAAGGTTCATGGACTTTCAGACCAGACTCAGCAGGGTAGTAGTGCACTTCCCATTATGAGTGGTGTCTTCACTTTGTGGGTTGTGATAACTGTTGGTGTTCACCATTCAGTGTTTTCACAGACTGACATGTAGCTATGTTTTACATGATGTGTATGTGTAGAGTAAACTTTTTTGCCATATGTTTATGATACAAACAGGGATGTGGACAGGTCCCATGAAGCCTGAGTGCACCTTGTACCATCATAGTTATGGTTACAGGGGTTCTGTAGTGTACATGGATATGTGATTGTGTACCTGTTGGGGGGCAGTGTGTTTATGTTATCCAACACCCTATCTGTATTGCTTATTCATGCTCAGCACTTGTTTAGAACATGTAAGCACTACATGAGCTACTAATTACTATAGCACTCAATCCTCCTCATTACCTACAGGTAAACACTGTTTGTACTTACATTTCCCACTTGCGTAGAGTAAAACAGCTCTTGTACACACTTTCCTCACATATCTAGTGGGAAATAATTAATATTCAGGCATGTTCAAGTGTCAGTTCCCAGTGTTATTGCCTGTCTATATGATGAATATGGGCATCATGAGGCAATATAGAAATTGTCTTGTGTACACGGTCAATACTCTCCTCCTAACATACAACACTACAACCTGTGGGAGATGCATATATCTAGCCATGCTGGAGGTAAAGCTCTCTCCAACCCAGAATGAACCTGACAATCATGTGGGGATGTTAAACGTTTGCACCACACCACACTCATCACATAGTCTCACTAGATCTCCACCTAAACAGGCCACACATAGTAAGACTACAACATCTGCGGAGCCTCTCAGTACTACTCTGCCTAGGCAACAGATAACTCCAAAGCAGAAATGCAGGCAACCCCCATCCCCCAACACAACACCAATTACTTATCGCCCACAGACTCAGTGTGGCCATCAAACACAGCCAATAGGGCGATGTAACGTACCCAACACACTAGTCATAGGTGACTCTATAGGTGGTCATACTGATGTCTCACTCAGCAGGCCACACAAGGTGATAGTTACTGTCAGCTGCCTGTCGGGTAACAGGATTCACAACATAATCTATGCACTCAGGTCACTGCTCAACAGGTACAATATGACTGTGTCATTCTCCATGTTAGTGTGAATGCCCTGAGATGTACCTTCCTGGACTACATGTAAAGCAACATGGAATAGCTCTCCGATCTTGTAGCCCAGGCAGGTATCACCCTAGACCTGAGGTAACATTCTGCCATCTTCCAGACTGATAACGCAGCACAAGGACAAAATGATTTACTTCAACAATTGGCTATGCTTCTGGTGTCATTCCAAGGGTATCCAGTATCTGTCTGCTTTGAATGACATGGTTGACAGAACACGATGCTTTGGCACAGATGGCCTGCACCTGTTGGCCCTGGGATTCCGGATAATGGCTAAGACTCTTGCTGCTCCTATACTGCCTGTTTTAGGCATGGTTCAAATAACATATTCACCACAATAACAGGAACAGGGAAGCAAAACCTGAGGGTAATGCTACTCAATGCTTGACGTCTTCATCTCAAATGCACTCACCCGAGGCAGTCCTTGTAATGGCCCACTTCGATATCTGTGCAGTGACTGGGACCTGCTTCTAGGCTCCTGAGAGCACCCATGCAGTACCAGGCTATTACTCATACCACACTTTTCAGTCATGTAACCAGGACTGGAACACCCAAGGTGGAGGTGTGTCCATATTTCCTAAGGATATCCACACCTCCAGGCTAGTTGCATAGCACAATGCATCAGAGGTTATCCAAGCGCAACTAACTCTGGCCATAACTGCTATACAAATTGTAGCTTACTACAGATCCCCCACCATACCTCACAGTTAACGGTCCTCACTTCTTGGAAGACTGGCAAGTAGGGTTTAGACACACTACTGATGTGCGACTGACACTACTCCACCTTTAATTGGGATACCTACTCATGTACCGACACATTAAGCCAATGCGTTTTGGGATTCATAACCTCCATTTGCCTGGATCAACCTATCCACAGCACCACCAGGGCCAACAATATCCTAGACCTGGTCATTACCAACATGTGTGACTGGTGTTCCACACCTGGGGTTATCTCCTCATTGGTCAGATCCGAATGTACGCTAATCACCCTTGTTATCCACATCCCAGCACCACACCCTTTACAGAAAACACAGTACAATATTTCTACAAAGCCAACTTTAGGCTTCTTATGACAGCAGTAGTAAACATCATGACACCCGTGCTGATAAACAACACAGTTACAACCAGTGAATCATATACAACTGCACTTAATTAGCACCTACACGACTGCATGGATCATGCTATCCCAAACAGAACCATGATGGTTCCCATCAGAAAATGGAGGCCACTCTGGTGGTCCACTGCCATGGACATAATGTACAACAGAAGGAGGAGACTGTTGCAAAGTAGAGTACAATCCCATGAGTGGAGGAGCTCCCTGGTCAGCCTCAGTAAGAATCTGAGATCCCTTATCACATCCTCCAAAGCTAGCTACGTAAACATAACCACGACTAATTCCAAGGACTACCACAAAGCGTTCTAGAGGTATGTCACTACTCTCGATGGTGATACCCACATCTGCTCTGACATACAGCAGTAAGGCACGGATATTACATAACCGACTGATATTGGCAACATCCTGGCAGATCGGTTCAGTGCTACCTTTACACCCTTCTCACACCCTAAAGGGCCCATATTTATACAGGAATGATGCAGAGTCCCTGTGATCACAACTACACAGTTCAAAGCTGAACTTTCTAAAGCCAGGAATACAGCATCCATGTGACCATAAACATCTCAGGCTGCACGAACTTCAGAACGAAATGGCTCCCCACTTGGCCACCATATTCACTACTAGCCTTGCATCAGGCATTGTGGCCCCTGAATGGTGTAGTGCAACAGTTATCACACCCCACAAAGGTGGCACTGCAATGGACCAGGGGACCTATTGTCCTATATGCCTGACTAGACTGTTTTGCAAGGCTATGGAGCACATCATCATGGATCTCATTCACAGAGACACTGGTGGCCTCCAAACCTTTGATCCCACCCAGTTTGGATTTGTTAGGGCCAGACCATGCCTCCTAAACCTGGTGGAGTCCTTTGAGACAGTTAGCACGGCAGTAGATGAGGGTAAGGAGGTCCACACAGCCTACCTTGACCTCTCAAAGGCTTTCAACACTATTCCCCATTCTGGTATTGTCAACATACACATACACCTGCACATTAACCCCTACATCATGAGATATTATGCAAAGTGGCTCATGGACAGAACCTACACAGTGAGGGTATTAGCATACCCTATGTCCTACTGTAAATCAGTTACAAGTGGCATCCCCTAGGCCTCGGTCATAGGGCCCCTCATGTTTGGTATATGCTTCTCAGAGGTACAGGCTAGCACAGGAGGACTTACCCTGAAAAGATTTGCAGACGAATGCAAACTAGGGGCCATGATTGATTCCCTAGCTGATACAGACACCCTCCATAAGGGTGTCACTGGGATGGATACCTGGTGTCAATAACATGGTCTCAAGCTGCATGCCACAAGGTGCATAGACATCCCCTTTGGATTACACCAATCACCCGCAGACTATCATGTAGGTGGTAGTCTCCTACATACATAAGACATAAGAAGGGATCTTAGAACCCAAGTAGATAGCATTCACTCCTTTGATAACCATATTGCCAAGGTGGTGTGGATATCCTTCTACGCGGCCCCCCCTAATCTCTAATGGGTTTGTAGCCAGAACAAAGGCAGCCATTGTGCCTCTCTACTCATGACTTATGAAACACATTAAAGGGTACAACACCCCATTTGGGATGTACCTTATGAGACAACAGTGATGGCTTTAAATACCACAACATTACCACACCAAGAGGAATACTGACCTCTGAAGGATGACGTATGCAGCCCAACTACAGAAACCCCAACTGTACTCGTTTGCATATCGCATACTCAGAGGTGATCTCTGCTGAACATACAAGGCCCATGTCCAAAACAGTATTGATGGATATGCTCCACATAAGCAAAAGCCCCTGAGAACCACATGCTCTGGGATATGTACCTAAACATAACGATGATTAGGACATGCTGGAGAGATACATTCCTGACCCGGACACTTACCATGCTTTGAAACATGATTCCTATGTACATCAGGCAGGGACCCTCAAAAGCACTCTTCAAGAGATACCTCAATGGGTGGATGGGAGACAGACATGTACACCAGGGATCACTGCAGTGGCTCTGCTGTACAGAGGTGCAGGAAACTAATGGTTCTGCTGTTCACAGGCACAGGACACTAACCTAGGGAGGTGCTGCAAGTGAAAACACTGTAGCTAGGCTTACGAATGGTCTTGGCCAGAGAGCATAGTACCTAACTATGAACCTATGAAGCTATTACATGTCCTTTGTGCATGGATAATTGACTAGCTCTTCCATTTCAGTTAGCTATCATGCTGATACACTGTCTGGTGACTACAAGTCATATGTATCCTGTTATTGTGTATTGTACATGCCAATAGACATACCTGATGTTTGCATAACATAACAGTAATGCTATGTAAATTGTTAGACATATCTACCTACAATACTGTACATTTCACATTTTTGCCACAATATCCCACAATGCAAATCATAATTGCACAGCAGGACCACCTTAGACATGTTATTCTCAGTTATACACCCACACATATGCCTACTGTTACAGTATATCAACATATACTATCCCCTGTTATGGCACGTACTTGTTGGACCAACCCTGCCACTGACAGTGGCTGGAGTGGAATTGTTGTGTCCAAAGTCCTTATATAGCATCCCTTGTGGTGTATGAGGTGTTTACTTTGTGGCCTACACCAGTACACAGAATTTCTATGAGTGTTACTATGCTCAACAATACATCACTACATAATACCTTTTCCCACTATATGCATTGCATACACTTTAATTATTACAGAACAGGTACTACATACACTGACATACTGAGTGTTCTACATACCTTATTAGTATCCCGAGTTGACTGTAATATAAGTCCTATTCCTTTTCTGTTGTAACGTTTTTCTGGTAAGTACATACGGTTTGAATGTATGACAAGCCATCCTTTTATAGTTAGATATCAGTAACATGTGGTATTCTGCCACCAATTGGTGTTCCGGAGTAGATGATTACATGCACATCAGCTGTGCAGCTACTCCATTAGCCAATGACATGGCAACAGTGGGGTATAACTGAATACTCCACTTGGGAGTTGTCCCTTTGCCCTACCTTTGAGGAAGACAGCCTGGATGTGTTGTTTGTGATGAATTGCAACAGCTATATGGAGACACACAGAGATATATTAACTTCATGGCCCCCGTGGATTGTGTGTAATGGCTAGAGGATGTAGTTCTACATGTGAGTCTAGCTGTTATATCAGCCATCTGATACAGGATTATTGCAACCAGACCCTGAAACATCAGCGTCTGTTCCATTGTACAACAGCAACGATTTCACATAGGACCATTATAGTGTGTCGCTGACAAGGTATGTTAAGGCTTCTGCAGATGTCTTCTTCTGCAGAGTGAGTGGATGTTTGTGATGTTATTGCAGTCTGTATTGCAATTGTTTCGGGTGTGGGGGAGATGTAGGTGGGTGTACATAGCAGATGCAGGTGTGTAGGAACTGCATTTATACATATTTGATATGCGTGTGAGGGCTCCTTCCCTATTTGAAGACCTATCCTTTAGTAGTTTAATACTATGGTAATTGCAGGCTTATTCCTTAAGCCATTGTTAATTGGTTCCTGTATAGCATGCAGGTGATGTTGGTCCTTCAATCCCTTCGGAAATACATCGGGATGTAATGAAATGTTGCTACATGAAAGCTGTCTCGTATATTTCTGTCACAGATATTTGCACTCATTGGAGTTGTGTTGTTGACTGAACCTCTTTGGCTTGGGTTACCACCTTTTGAAATGGCCACAGTGGGATATTTGCAGGACACACATCGGATTTTAGAGGCCGACACATACCCACGGTCAGTACAAAGTATAGAACCTTACATATATGCCTATATAAAAGCTTATATTCTTGTAGCAGTTTACTTGCTTATCCTGTTTCTTGTTACATGTAGGTATTTTAGATACAGATGACTATTTTATGCAACAATTACATTAAATATAGAACATGCCAAATGTCTCGAGATTGTAGGACATTAGTATTTGTACACATTTTGGTCAGGACACTACCGCACATAGAGGGGCTGCCCCTCACAAGGTGGGACAGCTGGTAACCCTATCTTTGGCTCATGTCCATAGCACATATTTGTAACAGTGTATAGTCATATATACTCTCCATATCCTTTGTTCATAATGTTCGGTCATGGCAGAATGTGTGATTGCTATGGTCCATGTTATGCACATATTTGAAGACTTCAACCACTGTATATGGCATACCCATGGATTCAAGAACGCACACCCTTCCAATGACCACATTACCGTTCCCAGACTCCCAAACCCCACAATACCAAACACTCAAACTTGTGACAGTCAAACTCCCAGAACTAACACAAACACAGAACGCACACATGCACACACAGACACATTGCTACCCATCACATCCAAACAAACCATCCTACACTACGTATGACCAGGTGGCCATGCCCCCATACATCCCCCCATGTCAGTGGCTGCGCTCCCCACACCACACCTACTTTAATAATCTACCTCCGAGATAGCACAAACAGACACATGAAGCAAACCAACGCAAACACATTACAGTTTCCCGGAAACACACACCACACTCAGAACACACACTTACACAAACTACAGCAATCAGAAACACACTTACACACAGTACCTACCTGAACCGCAGCACCAGAAGCACTAACTAAATGTCCCTTAACATATTAGTAATAGTGGTCATGGTTCTGGTGTTCTGGTACTGTGGTCTTTTGGTCTTGAAGCCTCATGATTACGTGCATTGGTATGTAAAGCATTCAGTATTTGGTAGTATCCTATTTATATGTACCTCCATGGTTGTGTAGATGTTGTTAACCTATCTATATATTTGCATATATATGTATATCCTTATATATTGACATATATCTCTCTATCACCCTTTCTCTTTATATATTATATATAGATATATATATATATATATATATATATATATATATATATATATATATATATATAGATATATATATATATAGAGAGAGAGAGAGATAGAAAGAGAGAATACACCTTTCATTGGGTACATGGCGGTGTATACTATTTCCCGAACTCCACCCTTTTGTGTTTTAACCTGTCACAATACACACCTGCTGTTGGTACATCTCAAGTAGCTTAGTGGTAGGTTATTGTGAAGATTGTGAAAATGGTTGCGTGTTCTACTCCTGGCAGTGGTCATTTTACCTCTCAGAGTAGGCACTATTAGTACAAGGGTAAATAATGCACATTTCAGCAGTTCTGAGCAGCTTTGCCCGTGATCTGCACGATATTCAGCAAAGGTTAGACCTGTGTTGCGCATATCCGTGTAGTCATGTTTAAACGCCACTTACCGGTGCAAAACCTGCTAACATGTGCTTAAACATGTTCTAATGACCTGCATCCAACATCCATTATTCGGGACATCAGAATTACGTAACAGACCTTGCAGGTCATGGAACCGGGACCATGCAGGAGACAGTCAGTGGCTTTACTGCTGAGGCATCTGGGATATGTACAAGTGTTAAGGTTTTTAGTATGTAGAGTGTACTACGGCTGTTCCTCCATACTGCAAACAAATGTGCAACTTAGTTGGTGTACATATGGATGATACCTATTAATGGTATGTCCAAGTGATGCTTATTGGATATGCTCCAGCTATGGGAATCCATGTCACAGTGAGCCACACACTATAATGTGCTACACCTTGCCATAACCATAAGTGGAGAATGTTGGGGTGACAGATACCTGTCATGGGTACTCTCCATGCTTTGGAACTACATCCCTGATTACATTATATGGAGCCTCTCATTAACACACCAGGGAATCCTTTGAGAGTGGGTGGGGAACAGTGGTTACACCCCAGGGATCCCACAATTGGCTCTGCTCCACAGAGGGACAGTTAGTTAATCAATGGGGTGGCAACAGCAGACACATTTTGGCTAGGCTTATGAATGGACTCTGACAGTTAGCCATTTACCTACCATTGTACCTAGGAACCTATACATACAGTATCAACACATGCTGTTAGCTTAATTTACTGTTCAGGTATTGACCTACCTTGTGCCAATAGCAGCTGTGTGTGCAATAGTTGAGGGATGCCTATGTAGGATGCACACAGTAGACCATCTATACACGACAATTTACAGGTGGTCATGTGTGTGTGCCATCCCTTTTACTGTGTGTGCAGGTGGAGAAGTGTGTCAGTCCATAGGGGCCTACACTGTCAGTGTATGTGCTATACGTTCCCTCTTTGCCAAGGCATGGTCATACTGGGCATGTCTCTGTCTGCCTACTGGGGCTGGCACATGGAGTTAATGGTCTGAATCCCTCTTTGCCTGTGGTGCCCTTAGCAACTGCGGTGAGCTGTGAGGGCCTTCACCATTATGTCCCAGCTGCAGCTGTTTCTGCAGGATCATATTATGTAGCATGGCACATACTATGAAGATGTGGGCACATGTGCCTGGAGAGTACTACAAGGCTCCACCAGATATGTCCAAGCAATAGAACCGTGATTTCAGCATCCCAAACACACGCTCTATGATGATTCTGGTTTGTGTGTGTGCCTCATTATGGCTTCCTTGCATGGGTGTGTGTGCATTTCTGATGGGAGTCAACATCCACAGCTCCAGTGCATAGCCAGCATCCCCCACAAGGTGGCCATATGGGATGTCCCCCCTGACAAATACCTGTTACAGCTGTGAGGCATGCCAGATGTGGGAGTCGTGGTAGTTTCCAGGGCTGCCAGCACACACATCCATGATAATGCCCTGGGCATTGCACATGACCTGGCAGTTGATGGAGTGGTATCCCTTGTGGTTTATGTAGCACCTACCATGCTCACTGGGTGGTGACTTGATGTGTATGTGAGTGCAGTCTATTGCACCCAGTACCACCAGGTAGTCTACCACATGGTGGAAGAGGTGCAGATTGCTGGCCAACTCCTCCTGAGTTCAGGGGAGGTATATATGCTCATTGGCATATGGTAACATGGCATCTAGGAACTGGTGGAGTACCCTGGATGCTGATGCCTGTGAGATCCCCATGATATCTTCAGTTGGCCTTTGAAAGGTACCTGTGGTTAGTATTCTCAAGCTTACACATACCTTCATGTCCAGTGGGATGGGTTCCCCTCAGTTGTTTCTGGCTCTGAGGTGTGGCCGGCATAGCTCAATGATTTGCTGTATGATGTCGCTGTCCACCCTGTAACACTCTACTATCTCCAGATCATCTAGCCCCTGGTAGGTTACCCTTGGTCTGAAAACTCTTGTCCTCCTCCGGTGCCTGAGGTGGTTGTCAGCATCATCCTCCACACCACCTTCAGTCTCCAACACATGCTGATGATTCAAAGTTATGGCAGCTCCCAACATGTACATTGTAAAAGTTCCCCATCTGTTTACACTGATGGTGCAGTGTTTGGGAATACACGAGTGTGTGTGAGTTGCCTTCTGACTTAATACTATTGTGCTTTGGAAGCTGATGATGTCATAGGGTGTGTATGTACAATCCGAGCTGCAGGGTATCTTACTTATGTGTTTTACCGCAGGTACTGCTATTGTGGTGCCCTTGGTGTTGAATTACACTTGGCTGCCTTGGATCACCTCTTGCCCTTGCCTTCATTTTTCAAACCAATTCCCCTCCCATTGTCAGGCATGCATTCAGCAGCCTGCTTTCTTGTTTTGTACTTTCCCAACCCAGGATTGTGTTGTGAAATGTGTTCTATAGCTGATCTACTGCAGGTTTGCTTTGCTTTGCTGTGACAGTTCTCTTATCTTTGCAATCCGGCACCTCCCCTTTCCTGTTCTGCAGGTTGCTGCTAGCAGCATTGTTAGCTACTGTCAATGGCCCACTGTGAGTTAATAGGTGTTAATTACTCAGTTGTACTCCAATTACCCTGCTGAGGTATTTCCTTATTGTCTTCCCGTAACCTTCCTGTTTCAGCTGTGGTGCGTGCCGTGCGCAGCCATTTACCAGGTTTCGAGCATGTTGTCATCTGCGTACACATGTGCTTTCGGTCACCTTGTGTGCTCTCAGCTAAGCAAAGCTATGGCTATATCCAGACCCCTATTCTGCGACTTTGCTTAGCAATGGGCAACCCGGATTAGCAATGCTCCAATGTGTTTACAGCTATGGTGGCACACCCCTCTCATGATGTCATTTATACCTCCAGGCCATTCCTCGGTGTTATACTGCTACGCCGGGTGGTTCAGCCTTACGCCGGCAAGGCATTTGCGATTCAGTATTACTTGCCTCATTTGCATGGCATTGACTACTAACTCATAGTTACCGCACCAAACACTGTCACAGACCCTTAGCAACCCTTGCGCCTTGGTTGTGGTGTGGCATGCATACCATTGACTATTA
The DNA here is from genome assembly GCF_019279795.1 of Protopterus annectens. NCBI lineage: Eukaryota > Metazoa > Chordata > Ceratodontiformes > Protopteridae > Protopterus > Protopterus annectens. Next base: position 618,188,359 of record NC_056746.1, on the reverse strand, counting down.
TGGCAAAAATCATGATTTGTGTTACATTCCAGTTTTATGACATCTATATATATTTTCCTTGCGTTCCCATTTGCGCACACATGCCCTGTGGTTGTACTTTGCGTTAGTGTGACCATAACATTAAATGTTATTTTTTATGTGTTGTGCGTATTTTTTTATGTCATTGGCTGTATATTTAGCCATTGGCATATATTAACTTTGTAATACGTAAGTTTGGACTGATTTCATGGCTCCGATGTTCTGTTTGAAAAAAATTTTTTTGGTTTACATTTCTGTATGCTTACGCTATGCCTGCACCACTTCATGAATCGCTATGTACCTTCATTTGCATGCTGCAATACTGTGCATGGGGAGATTAGCATAAATGCGCCGAGAGCTGCGCAGCTCTGGCTTATGCTGGTAGTGCATATGGAATCGGATCATACCTGAATCGATCAGTGGCCATATTTGGTGTTAGAATGTCTACACTACGCCTGCACCTGGTGCAAGCTTCATGAATCCTGGGGTATGTTTAATCTGTTTGTCCAGCTTGTTTATTTCAGTTTTCAAAGTTGTAGTTCGACCTCTCTTCCATTTCTTATTTTTTTTGTCTTTCACCTTAATCAGATATCTTTTTCTTATGAAAATATAGCCACCTGATGTTGTATGCATAGATCCTAATGTTAAACATTTTTTTGATTTTTTGCAGTCAAACAATTTCTCTTTCAGAACTTTCCACATTCCCTCTGCAGTTTTTCCACTGAACTCCTCACTCCAGTTAGTTTTACATAGCTACTGTTTTCCTTCCATATAATCTGTAATTAACCTTCTCTGTGCATTGGCTTAGATTTCAGTTTGGCAGAATTATCAAATTAACCTTTATAAGCCCATGTTCACTGCACATCAGTGGGGGTAAAACTTGACTTGAAGTTACAGTAACTTCTTTGGGAACACAAACAATGCCTAGTATGTTCTGTCCCCTGGTGTCTTTTTTACAATCTGAAGCAATTACTCTTCCTGAATATTCACTGAATAATTTCCTTACTAACGTTGTAGAATCAATGTTATTCCAGTCTGTTTCTGGTAAACTTAAGTCCCCATCTAATATTATTCTTCCCTCCTGTGTTTCATGCAAGAAATGTATGAATTCCTCTAGGTCATCTGTGCTTGAATTTGGTGGTCTATACACTCCAACAAATATTATATGTCCCAGGGCTGTCTTTATTGTCACTGTTAGACAGTCTATAGTGTTGGTGTTATCACTGAACATGCAATAATCACAGGTCTCATAGCTACCTTTAATCCCTATCATAACACCTCCACCTGATTTTTTATTTGAATGTCTTTTACAGTAAAAACATTTATACCCTGACAGAACTGATTTCCAGTCATTGTTTTTTAACCATGTTTCACAAACTATAACAACATCAATCTTGTGGGAATGTAGCAAATTTTCTAATAAAAAAACTTTATTATTAATGCTCCTAGCATTACAAACCATCAGAAATGCATCAAATGTTGCTGTCTGTGGGCTGTTAAATTTTTGACATGGCAAAAATCCTGCCTATTGTATGTCAAATCTTGCAAATTATACAACGACCCCCCCCATTAATATTCCAAAATTTGCATGCTGATTGGTCAGCGTGCCCGTTGTAAATCAGACTTATACTAATGGAAAAAGGTCCAGTCACCCGGTCTTTTTCCATTAGTATAAGTCTTTTTTTTTTGTGTTGGACAGCAACGGAGAATGGAAGAGCTCCGTTGCTGTTATTTTGCTATGTTAAACGATTTTAACATAGCGAGATATCTTAAAAAAAGCAACAGAGATCTTCCTTTCTCCGTTGCTTTTTTTAAAGCTGTCTCGCTATGTTAAACTCATTTAACATAGCAAGACAGCTTTAAAAAAAGTAATGGAGAAAGGAAGATCTCCTTTGTTTTTTTTTTTAAGATATCTCGCTTTGTGTAAACTTTTTTAACATATCGAGACACCTTTTAAAAAGCAACGGAGATCTTCCCGTTTCCACACACAGCTCTGATGTACTGCATAACCATACGCATGCACAATACATCAGAACTGCCGCAGAATAATGGACAGCTGCAGAAGGGCAGCAAGGAGACATTATACAATGCCATTATTTAAGAAAAGTAAGTTTTTTTTTTCTTAAATAATGTCATTGTATAATAGCAATAACCCACTTCTGGGTGTGAGTAATGCTGAATTTACCCACAATTGTCTTTGTTTGGCCACTTAGGCTTCGCCCTCATGACCAAACCACACCAACCGTGTGTAAATCCAGCATTACCCACCCAGGCATGGATTATTGCTTAAATATCTGCTGCAAAAATTCTCTTCCCTGATCTAGACAAATCAACACCATCCTGTCTGAACACATGTATGACCAAAACAAGGCTTGGGTTCTCTACACATTTCCATTTTTTTAAACAGGACATTTTTTCCATGTAGATATTTACCCAAAAAATCTTTTCATTCACAGTGACCTGACTATCCTTTCTATAGGTGATTTGTGAAAAATATGTCCTAACACCAGTACAAGCAATGCTATCTAAGAGGGCTGTCAGTTCCCAACTAACAGTCAGATAATCTTTGTTGGTGACATAATTTGTTCATAGGTTCATAAGTAGGTACTAGGCTATCTTCCCAAGGGCATTTATAAGCCTAGCCAGAGTGTGTTGGCTTTCGCTGCCCCATTGATTAACTAACGGATCCTCTGTCAAGCAAAGCCAATGAAGTGATCCCAGGGGTGTATTTTCTGTTACCCATCCACTCGTCAAGGTTTCTCTTGAATAGTGTTAGGGAGGTGCTCTGCCTAATGTAGTTTGGAATTTTGTTCCAAAGCATGGGGAGTCTCTGTGACAGGAATCTATCCCTCCAGCATGTTATATGTGTTGTTATGGCAAGGTTTAGCTCACTGGAGCACGTGGCTTGCAGTGACTTGGATTACTTTAGGTGGAACATGTCCATCAATTCGGAGTTGGACATGGCTTTGTAAGTCAAGCAGAGATCATCTCTGAGTAAGCGATATGCCACTGAGTACAGCCGGAGTTTTTTTTCAGTCGGGCTGCATAGGACATATGTTTGAGGCCAGTAATCCTCTTGTGAGGTACTGTTGTGGTCTTTCCAGCTGTTGGAAGTGTCTTGTGAGGTACATCCCAAATGGGACATTGTACTCTATGTTGGTTCTAATGAGTGACGAGTAGAGGGGCACTATAACCTCTTTATTTCTAGATGCGAACCCTTTAGTAATTAGATTGGCCACATAGAAGGATTGTCTAACTACTTTGGCAATATGATTGTCAAAAGAGAGATTACTATCTACTTGGGTCCTCAGATGTCTTTTTACCTCTTCTGCATTAAGGGGGCTGCCACCTATGTGGTAATTTGTGGGTGTTTTGTTTTTCCCAAATGGGTGACTATGCATTTTTTGGCATTTGGCTTGAGGCCATGAATTTGACACCAGGTGTCCATCTCAGTAAGGCCCTTTTGGAGGATGTCTGTGTCAGGCAGAGAGTCAATTATGGCTCCCAGTTTGCAGTCATCGGCGAACTTGGTTAGCAAAAGTCCTCCTGTGTTTCCCTGTACTTCTGAGAAGTATATGCCGAACAAAAGGGGTCCCAGGACCGAGCCTTGCAGGACACCACTTGTGACTGGTTTAGAGTCAGACCTGGAACCTGCTATTCTTACCATGTGAGTTCTGTCTGTAAGCCAGCTGGCAACCCAGCTCATGATGTAGGGGTTTATGTTCAGGCTGGTGACTTTTTCTGTAATGCCTGAGTGGGGAATGGTGTTGAATGCCTTGGCGAGATCAAGGTAGGCTGTGTGATTCACCTTTCCCTCATCTATGGCCTTGGTGACTGTCTCGAAGAAATCAACCAGGTTTAGTAGGCATGATCTGCCTTTAACAAAGATGAACTGAGTCAGGTCAAGTGTTTGGAGGTTCCCAATGTCTTTGTTAATGAGTTCCATGATGATGTGCTCCATAGCCTTGCAGACCAGGCTATTCAGGCTTATGGGGCAATAGTTACCAGGGTCAGTTGTGGCCCCTCCTATGTGGAGAGGAATAACCATTGCTGTGCACCATTCTATGGGCATGTAGCCTGTGGAGAGGCTGAGGTTGAACAGCATGTGTAGGTGGGAGGTTAGTTCATCCTGTAGTTTGTGCAAGACGCAGCCTGGGACACCATCTGGTCCCATTTAACGCTGTGTTTTCGGCTTTTGAAAGGGCTTTTATCACCTGAGGGTCAGTGATTTTTGGGACACTACACTTTTCCGGTATTGTTGTGGGCCCTTTTGGAGGTGAAAGGGGGGTGAAGTTTCACTGAATCTATCTGCCAGGATGTTGGCAATATCAGTAGGTTCAGTATATTTTGTTCTATTTTGCACTAGTTCAGTGCATATCTGCGAGTTGCCACTTAGATTCTTTAACATAGGTAAATAAGGATTTGTGGTTAGCTTTTGAATCCTTCACTATTTTTCTTTCAAAGTTAGCCTTGGATGATTTCATGAGGGACCTTAGTTTCTTACTGATCCTGATCAGGGATGTCTTTTCTTCTTGGGATTTGCTTTTTTTCTGAACTAGTTTCCTCCTGTTGTATAGCCTGTTTATAGCAGGTATCCACCAAACTGGTTTCTTTCTCTTAGTGGAGTGTATCTTAGTTTTGCTAGGGATGGCACAATCCATGCATCCTTGTAGGTGCCCATAGAGTGCATTTGTAAAGGTTTCTGCATCTTGGGCAGCTTTATCCTTTAGCATGGGGGTTGTAAAACTTACCACCTCTGTCTTAAGTAAGGTGAAGTTTGCTTTAGAAAAATTTTTTTACTGTGGTTTCCTTAGTTTGGGTGGTGATGGGGTGTGGACATCCATAGTGATTAGTTTATGGTCTGATCTAACCAGTGAAGGGTTGACCTCCAGTGTGGAACACCTGTCACCCATGTTGGTGATGACCAGGTCCAATATGTTTTCACCTCTGGTAGGGCAGTTTACCAGCTGATCCAGGGCATTTGAGATGATGAATTCCAGGAAGTGCTGGGCCTGTGAGTATGTACTTGAGTAGTTTTCCCAGTGAATGGTAGGGTAATTGAAATCGCCCAATATCAGGGTTTTGGTAGGACCTTCATGTTTTCCAGTGTCTCCAGAAAGGTGGAGTGGTGGTCCTGGGTCATGGAGGGTGATCTGTAACAGGCCACAATTTTCATTGCAGATTTGCCCGATGTTAGTGTCACATGGATAATCTCAGAGGTATCATGCTCTGCCACTAACCTGGAGGTGTAGGTATCCTTGATGAATATGGATACACCCCCTCCTTTTTTGTTTCAGTCCATGTTCTGCGGCCGAAATGTGTGGTATGAGTTGTAGCCCAGTAGTGCTGGGGTGTTGTCTGGAGCCTTGAACCAGGTTTCAGTTACTGCACAGATGTCAACGTTCTCCATACTGAAGAGTGCTTTGAGTGCATGCATTTTGAGATTTAAACTCCTGGCGTTGAGTAGCATAACCCCCAGTTTTTTGTTAATTGTGCAGTTTACAGTGGTGGGTTTAACTTTTGAGCCTTGCCTAAAAAAGGCACTATGGGGGCAGCAATAACCTTGGCCAGTATTCAAAAGCCTAGGGGTGACAGGTGCAAGCCATCTCTTGTGAAGTAATGCAGCTTGTCGAGCATGTCATTCCAGGCTGACAGACACTGGATCCCCTTTGAATAACACCAGAAGCTTAGCCAATTGTTGAAATTGATCATTTTTTCTTTATACTGAGGTACCATTCTTGGTGAGGGCAGGATGCTACTCAGGGTCAGGGTCATACCAGCCTGGGCTACATGATCAGAGAGCTCTTCCATGTCTCTTTTCATGTAGTCCAGGGAGGTATGTCTCAGGTCATTCACACCAACATGAACAATGACTGAGTCATATTTGTACTTGTTCTGGAGTGACCTGAGTGCTTGTGTTATGTGGCAGATTCTGGCTCCTGACAGGCAGCTAACAGTAACCTTCTCCTTGTCCAGCCTAGTGAGTGGGACGTCAGTGTGCCTGACTATAGAGTCACCTATTACTAGTGTGTTAGGTATGTTATTTTGCCTTAAGGGCTGTGATTGTGCGGCACACTGATTTTGTGTTTTATGTGTTGTCTGGTTTGTGATGGGAGGTGCAGGTTGTTTGGGTGTCTGCTTTAGAGGTCTCTGATGCTTTTGCAGTTTTTTATTTAGAGCCTCCAAGTATGATTTTGTGTATTTATGTGTATTTTTTGCCATACTGTTTTAGTAGGTCTGTGTGCGGCTGGAGGTGTGGTGCTAGTGTTAACCTTCTCCTCTTGACTGTCTGTTCCAGTCTTGGGTGGAGACAGCTTAGCTTCCAGTTTGGCTGTATAATTGCATCTCTCGCATATGTTAGTGTTTTGTGGTAGGAGGAGAGGGTTGTCTGTGTACATGAGGCAGTTGTAACATTGCCTCAGGATACCCATATTCACCAGCTGGACTGGAGAATACACCTGAAATTGCCCTTTGGTCATGCCTGAATAGTAGGGTGAGCTGCTTAGTCATTTGGTTGGTGAGGGGTGAATAAACAGCCTTGCCCTGCTGGGCAATCAGTGTCAGGATATATTAGTGCTTGCTATAAGGTCTGAGTAAGTGTTGGGCTGCAGGATGCTTTTTGAGTGCTTAAGTTGAGAGTTAGACTAGTTTCAAGGGAAAAACTGAAGAGGAGACTTAGTGGAGCCGGGAATAATTTAACCATAGCTAACCGGCGCTGCCCAGTGCGCAAAACCATGCAAACGCAATTTTTATAGTAGGGAAATGAAAGAGATAGAAATTAGCCCAAAATGGCCAACAAACTACTAACTTCTGAGCTGGAACCACTACTCCAGGGACAGATAGGCTGCTCAAAGCTCCCCTCTCTCACAGGTGAACAGATAAACTTCCTTCTATCCAATTAAGGTATGGTCAACTCAGAAACTAGTATCACAGCCCTGAATTCAGTACTAGCCTGAAAACTGGACTATACTAGCTTAGAAAGATGGGAAACAAGGAATTTTTTTTTTTTTTTTTAAAAGATAAGGCAAAAACAGTAAAAAATATACTTAAAACAGCTTTAAACGACTACAAACGATCAGAAAAGGCTATCGCACTTTAGTGTGTAGCCTACAACAGTTAAACAAATTATTTAAACAAAAAACAACTTTTTAAAAGTGCAGGCAGTCAAATAAGTACAATATGTGAAAAAATAAGCTTTTAAATCACAATAAACACTGGAAAATCTGCGTTTAGGCGGAACAGTTAAGTACAGCAAGAAAGTACAGAAAACTGATAATCACTCCAAAGTCTCTCTTCTAAGCTAGAAGGCTTGTATCAGTTTAAGGCTTTCTAGTGCTACCCAGTAGGTTAGTTACAGGAAAGATGGGAAACAAGCGCAGATGTGGTCTTTTAAACCAGAAAGTTGAAGGAGATGGACAAACTGTCCAAATGGTCAATAAACTACAATTTCTGGGCCAAGAACCTCTCCTCTCATGGTAGACAGGCTTCCTAGTGCTTACCACTCCCACTGATAAGCTAGAAGGCTTTCTTCCAATACAGAAAGGCTTGCGGGGCTCAGAAGCTTACCAACAGTCCCGGATACAGCAACTCTGTATCTGGACTAGGCTAGTTACAGAAAAGGTGGGAAACAAGCGCAAGTGCGGCTTTTAAATCAGAACTTTGAAAGAGATGGAAAAAAACTGCCCAAATGGCCAATAGCTACAATATCTGAGCCAGGAACCACTCCTCTTGTGGTAGATAGGCGACCTAATGCTTACCACTCTCACTGATAAGCTAGAAGGCTTCCTCCAACACAGAAAGGCTTGGGGGGGCTCAGACACTTACAAAGAGTCCTGGATACATTAAATCTGTACCTGGACTAGACTAGTTACAGGAAAGGTGGGGAACAAGTACAAATGCAGGCTTTTAAGCCAGCAAGTTGAAAGAGATGGAAAACTGCCCAAATGGCCAAATAAACTACAATTTCTGGGCCAAAACTCAATCTTCCCATGGAAGATAGGCTACCTAGTGCTTACCACTCCCACTGATAAGCTAGAAGACTTCCCTCCAACACAAAAAGGCTTGGAGGGCTTAGAAGCTTACTAACAATCCTAGATAGAGCAACTCTGTAACCGGACTAAGTTATTTATAGGAAAGGCGGGAAACAGGTGCAACTGCGGCTTTCAAACCAGAACGTTGAAAGAGATGGAAAAAACTGCTCAAACAGCCAGTAGCTACAATTTCTGGGCCAGGGACCACTTCTCTTGTGGTAGATAGGCTACCTGATCCTTACCAGTCCCACTGATAAGCTAGAAGGCTTCCTTCCAACACGGAAAGGCTTGGGGGGCTCCAAAGCTTTTTGAGTCCTGGATACAGCAAATCTGTACCTGGACTAGACTAGTAACAGGAAAGGCAGGAAACAAGTGCAAACACAGGCTTTTAAATCAGAAGGTTGAAAGAGATGGAAAAGCTTCCCAAACAGCCAATAAACTATAATTTCTGGGCCAGAAACCACTCCTCCTGTGGTAGATAGGTTACCTAGTGCTTACCACTCCCACTGATAAGCTAGAAGGCTTCTCTCCAACACAGAAGGACTTGGGGGGCTCAGAAGCTTACCAACAGTCCTGGATACAGCAAATCTGTACCTGGACTACACTAGTTATAGGAAAGGTGGGGACCAAATGCAAAACAGGCTTTAAACCAGAAATTAGAAAGAGATGAAAAAACTGCCCAAATGGCCAATGAACTGCAATTTCAGGGCCAAAACTCACTCTTCCCATAGTAGATCGACTACCAAGTGCTTACCACTCCCACTGATAAGCTAGAAGGCTTCCCTCCAACACAGAAATGCTACCTAGTGCTTACCACTCACACTGATAAGCTAGAAGGCTTCCCTTCAACACAAAAAGGCTTGGGGGGCTTAGAAGCATACTAACAATCCTGGATACAGCAACTCTGTAACCAGACTAGGCTAGTTATAGGAAAGTCGGGAAACAGGTGCAAGTGCGGCTTTCAAACCAGAAAGATGAAAGAGATGGAAAAAAACTGCTCAAACAGCCAATAGCTACAATTTCTGGGCCAGGGACCACTCCTCTTGTGGTAGATAGGCTACCTGATGCTTACCACTCCCACTGATAAGCTAGAAGGCTTCCCTCCAACACAGAAAGGCTTGGGGGGCTCCAAAGCTTACAAAGAGTCCTGGATACAGCAAATCTGTACCTGGACTAGACTAGTAACAGGAAAGGCAGGAAACAAGTGCAAACACAGACTTTTAAATCAGAAGGTTGAAAGAGATGGAAAAGCTTTCCAAACAGCCAATAAACTATAATTTCTGGGCCAGAAACCATTCCTCCTGTGGTAGATAGGTTACCTAGTGCTTACCACTCTCAATGATAAGCTAGAAGGCTTCTCTCCAAAACATAAGGACTTGGGGGGCTCAGAAGCTTACCAACAGTCATGGATACAGCAAATCTGTACCTGGACTACACTAGTTATAGGAAAGGCGGGGACCAAATGCAAAACGGGCTTTTAACCAGAAATTAGAAAGAGATGAAAAAACTGCCCAAATGGCCAATGAACTACAATTTGAGGGCCAAAACTCACTCTTCCCATAGTAGATAGGCTACCTAGTGCTTACCACTCCTACTGATAAGCTAGAAGGCTTCCCTCCAACACAGAAAGGCTTGGGGGGCTCAGAAGCTTACCAACAGTCTTGACTAGTTACAGGAAAGGCAGGAAACAAGCTTAGATTTTTTTTTTACAGAAAAGCAGCTAAAACAGCAGTAAATACAATTCAAATTGTAGTGCAGGCCAGCACACCTGAGTGTGTAGCAACACTATGGCAAATACAGTTCAAATAAATGCAATTAAATTAAAAAATGACTAAAAAACAAGTGCAGAAGGCAGTAAATTAGAAGGCTACTAGCAAGCAGTAATAAGTGCAGAGTAAGAGCGACTGAACAGATAGTATGCAGAAGAGCAACTAAGACAGTTGCAGTAAGATCAGCTGAATTATATATATATATATATATATATATATATATATATATATTTATTTATTTATTTATTTATTTATTTATTTATTTATTTTGAGGGAGTGAACAGAGCAGGATTAAGAGGTTACAGGGGTTGTCCTTCCCAAATGCTCTCTTTGTACTCAGTAGGACTGCCTGAAATCAGAATATGATCTCACTGCACTCATTTGAGTGAGCAAATGAGATGGGCCCAGAAGGAGTATCTAAATACAAATCTACAAGAGGGGTGGGCAATTTCAAAGCCACAAACATTAATACCAAAACAAGAACAGGGAGGGTGGGTTGGGAACTAACTGTAGAGAGACAGCCACAACTTCAGTTGAGTTAATATTCAGTGAAAAACACAAATGTTGTTTTTCTTTCGGCTTTTCCCGGTTAGGGGTCACCACATTTGAATTCCGGTACGCTAATGATTGGCAGTAGATTTTTACAGTGCTGAGGTGCCAGCTCAACACCCAGCCTTCAACAAAGGCACTCCCATTCACGCATGTCTTTTGAATGATACTCGGCCACAGGGAGGACATACAGACTCCACACAAAAGGCGCTCCAGCTGAGAATTGAACGGGAGAACCTCTTGCTGTGAGGTGACAATGCTACCACTGCACCATATGAAAAAAAGCAGATAAAAGTGTACTTAAATTCACTTATACTTCCAGTTGATTTCAGGTAGATGTTAGCAGGCCAAAGCTCAGATATTAAGCAGAGATAACTCAAAATGTACCACTTATATAAGGCAGGACAGAATATCAGTGATGAGGTGAAACTACCCCCACTGCTATCAATGGCTACACAGAAATTCTAACAAGTACTCTGTAGAGAGACAGACACAACTTCAGTTGAGTTAATATTCAGTGAAAAATACAAATAAATAAATTAAATACAGTACTATATGAAAAAGAGCAGATAAAAATATACTTAAATTCAATTATATGTCCAGTTGATTTCAGGTAGATATTAGCCGGCCAAAGCTCAGATATTAAGCAGAGATAACTCAAAATGTACCACTTATATAAGACAGGACAGAATATCAGTGATGACGTGAAATAGCTATCAATGGCTAAACAGAAATTCTAACAAGTACTCTGTAGAGAGACAGCCACAACTTCAAGTGAGTTAATATTCAGTGAAAAACGCAAATAAATAAATTAAAAACAGGTTTAATAAGCCCATGTCTCCAATCTTGAGGAATCTCCCCATATTTATATGACCTAGTGAATAGATATAGTGGTACCATAGGTTCTTGCTGAAGGCTTCTCAGGTCATTGTTACTAACTCTGTCTCTTCCCTGCTTTGGATCTAGTTTGGGCAGTTCTTTTTCAATATAATCTAATTTAATTCCAGTATCCTTTTGTGGATCCAAACTGTTTTGCATAAGATTTTGTAAATATGTCTATAATCTGTTGTGTCTGAGAATAAATTTTAGAATCTACACACAGTTTATCAATTTGTGTGTCTGTAAAGCTTCCACATCTTATGTATCTGTAAAAAGCCTCCCTATTATGCTCAATATCTTTACATAAATTTTCTTCAAATTTTTCTTGATCTTGTCTCACACTATGTTTAATCTGTTTGTCCAGCTTGTTTATTTCAGTTTTCAAAGTTGTAGTTCGACCTCTCTTCCATTTCTTATGTTTTTTTGTCTCTCACCTTAATCAGATATCTTGTTCTTATGAAAATATAGCCACCTGATGTTGTATGCATAGATACTGATGTTAAACATTTTTTTGATTTTTTTGCAAACAAGTTCTCTTTCAAAACTTTCCACATTCCATCTGTAGTTTTTCCACTGAACACCTCACTCCAATTACTTTTACATAGTGACTGTTTTCCTTCCATATAATCTGTAATTAACCTTCTTTATGCATTGGCTTAGATTTCAGTTTGGCAGAATTATCAAATTAACCTTTATAACCCCATGATCACTGCACATCAATGGTGGTAAAACTTGACTTGAAGTTACAGTAATTTCTTTGGGAACACAAACAATGTCTAGTATGTTCTGTCCCCTGGTAGTCTTTTTACAATCTGAAGCAATTACTGTTCCTGAATATACACTGAATAATTTCCTTACTAACGTTGTAGAATCAATGCTATTCCAGTCTTTTTCTGGTAAATTTAAGTCCCCAGCTAATATTATTCTTCCCTCCTGTGTTTCATGCAAGAAATGTATGAATTCCTCTAGGTCATCTGCACTTGACTTTGGTGGTCTATACACTGCAACAATTGTTATATGTCCCAGGGTTATCTTTATTGTCACTGTTAGTCTATAGTGTTGGTGTTATCACTGAACATGTAATAATCACAGGTCTCATAGCTACCTTTAATCCCTATCATAACACCTCCACCTGATTTTTTTATTTGAATGTCTGTTACAGTAAAAACATTTATACCCTGACAGAACTGATTTCCAGTCATTGCTTTTTAACCATGTTTCACAAACTATAACAACATCAATCTTGCGGGAATGTAGCAAATATTCCAATAAAAAAAACTTTATTATTAATGCTCCTAGCATTAACAACCATCAGAGATGCATCAAATGTTGCTGTCTGTGGGCTGTTAAATTTTTGACATGGCAAAAATCCTGCCTAGTGCATGTCAAATCTTGCAAATTATACAACAACCCCCCATTAATATTCCAAAACGTGCACATGAATTGATCAGCATGCCCATTGTAATCAGACTTACACTAATGGAAAAAAGTCTGGTCGCCTGGAATTTTTCCATTAGTATAAGTCTTTTTTTTTTTGTGTGTTGGACAGCAATGGAGAACGGAAGAGCTCCGTTGCTGTTATCTTGCTATGTTAAACAAGTTTAACATAGCGAGATATCTTAAAAAAAGCAACAATCTTCCTTTCTCCATTGCTTTTTTTAAAAATGTCTCACTATGTTAAACTCGTAATAGTAATAACCCATTGTCTCAAAATAAAGTGGTTGTTAAGGGACAATTTCTCAGGGCTGCAAGGATGGTGTCTGATTTTGGTTCATTTTCATCTGAGTGTGCCCTTTTAGAGAGCATGTTCATTAAGAGGGATTATCCCATTGGCTTTGTGCAAGATATTAAAAGAGAAGCAATGGACAAGAGAAGATCTGGGTTCTATTCCCCCATCCTTGATGAAAATGGTCATGATTACAATCCAAGTATATGTAATTCAATTATTTTAGTAAAAAGGGGTAGTATAGTTACTACTACTGGTGCCAGTTTCAAATTGTCTTTTATAACTAGATTCTCAGTGGACTTTAAATCGATCCAGGAGATTCTAACAAAAAATTGGAAGGTTTTGTTAAGAGATGGGGAGATTAGATCTAGAATTAATGAAAAAAGAGTTATAGTGTGGAAAAGAGGTATGAACATCAAAAATTTGGTAGAAAAAGTTGGTAGTAAATATGACGATTCAAAACTCATGTATACATACCCATGTGGGAGATGCCATCACTGTAAATACATCTATGTGGGTGAGCTTTTTGCTATCAATGGGTTTAATTTTAGGGTAAAGGGGCACTATAACTGTAATAGTTCTGGAGTTGTCTATGGGGCATTGTGTCAGGCCTGTCCTGCCTTTTATATTGGCAAGACGGAGCAGATATTGAAGCAACGTATTTATGAGCCCAACTATGATATATGGGGAAAAAAAACTACCAATGCTGTATATAGACATATTCTGGAATTTCCTGAACACCATTTTTCATTGTAATTGAACAAGTGAAAAAGAATACAAGAGGCGGTCCCTGGCAATTGTTCTTGGAGGACCGTGAGTTGTACTGGATTTTGCGCCTGGATGCAGTGGGGTTCCCAGGCTTAAATGAAATTGCATCTATAGGATGTGTGTTAAAAATGAAGGCAGAACTGAGGTAGCATACACACGGACATGTGTCAGTGGACTCATGTACATATATTCATATTTTTAGTTGGTTTTAAAATATGTGCTCTTTTCACACACGTATTTATTTTCCTTTCTGTAAATAATATTCCCTTGGGGAATTTACTAATGGATATATGTGTTTTTAATTTTTATATACTGTTGCTTTAATTCATCAATTGGTATTTGTCATGTGATAATGTAAGTTATATATATGTGCCCATTTGAATGTTGGCTTTTATCTGATGAAGTTATGCATTTTATATAATGAAAGTGCTTATGTTTCTTTTATTATTTTATGGTGCAATAAACTGTTGGTGACCTACAGTTCCATTTTTGCCTTGTGTGTGGTTAACATGGCAGTAGAGGTGGTCAGGATTTAAAAGTTGTAGGTAAGGTAAAACTGCAGAGCCATATAGAAGAAAGTAGTTCTGCAAGGACGTCTTGAAGGCTGTAAGGTTTTGATATGGGATCTAAGTGTTAAAGGAAGAGCATTCCAGGTCCTGGCTACCAAGCTAGAGTGAAGAAGATGGCCTGCAGGTAGGATAGGTGTATGCACTTGTAGAAAATGTTGATTTTTAGATCTAACTGACCTTCTGGGTAGGTAGTTGCTAAACTGTGAGGTGAGGGTGGGACATTCAGTGGGTTTGTTTACTATCTTGTGTGCAGTTGTTAATTGCATGTAGGAGAAATAGTGAGGTAGTTCAAGTCATGTTCTTTACTTGAAATCAATTACGGTCAAGTGAACATTCCACAAAATTATTTTGTTTCAGTTTCCTTTTAATTTCTTCCTGCCTCTTCCCCTTTTCTGCTTTTTGGCACCCAGCTAAAAAAAGATCTTGCTTTAATGGCCGTGTGCTATCTACTTCTCATTACCTTAAAGGACTGGCTAAACTGTCATTTTTCTTACTGATGCCCATAGCTAAAGCAAACATTCCATATGAGAATATTGGCTGTGAGATTGCCATTGAATGGGATGAAATAAATTAAAAATAGAAACCTCTCAATACTACCCCCAGACTTAGAATAGTAATATACTAACTTTCCTAAGACCTCCCTTCATCCTTGCTCTTGGACAGAAGAGCTTTAGCAAAGTTGTACCAACATATTACAGCCTTCCACCCACCCAGCTGCCCAAGCATAGAAAACTAACAGATTACACTGAGTTTAGATACAGATTGAGAACATGCCTAACAGAGAGCTACTGCTGCACTTGACAATGCTTAACTGTAAATGGGTTAAACTGACCTTTCCACTAACACATTAATTTATATACTACATTTTTGCTAAAACATATTTAAAACCCAACAGATGAAAATCCCTGACAGTGAACTAAAAATACTTAGTAACTTGTAAATGTATAAATATTTTTATTGTCTTTGTCTATTTTTCTTTCTTTCTTTCTTCTTTGAAGTGAATATAAATGTGAACTCATTGCATATAATACATTACTGGATTTGCATTTTGTATCCATTGCTTTTTAACAGTTGTTTGAAAATAATTTTGCTTCTTCATTTTTTTATTATCTGACTTTAGATAATGTTGTAATGTGTACTACTTATGCAACATCTATAATTTTCAGCATTACCCTGCTGGTAGCTGAATATTAAATGCTTGACCTTCAAATTGCTGAAGGTTCAACTTCTCAATTGTCAGATTTAATCCATTGGAAATCATTGTTGGTGAGTTGTGCCAGCAGTGATGCCCTTTTTGGGGGAACGACCCCATTTTTTGACTTGATGTGACCATGTTTGTATATATAAATTTGTGGATGTGGGGGGCTGCCCCTCACATGGGGGTTGTTTGGGTGCTTGCCCCCTGCCAAAAAAAAAACACTTAAAAATGTCTTTTGGCAGTTTTTTTCAGTAAATGCAATTCAGGGCTTCTGATATTCAGTACATTCACTTTCCTCCACTCACACTGGAAATGATTTTCAGTCTGTCTTTAACTGGTAATATGTTAGGGTTGTGGCTGAAAGGGGTTATGGCACTAGTCAAACTATGTGGTAAATAAATAAATACATTTGAATGTGTCCAAAGTGTGTGCAGAATAATGGAGGTCACTGTAGGATGCAACTTCTATTCCCCCAAAATGTTGCCAAAGGGGCTTTGTCTTGTCACAAAAAGCAAATTTTAATTTTTACTTTAAGTGAAACAGAACACAAACTGGCTTACAACTTCTAGTATCTGAAAAATACATTAGACTATATAGCAGAATTTTCCTTTTTTTTTCTATCAGACTTGCACCCCCATCACAGAAATGCAGTAATAATACTGCAGGCCTTCAAAGGATGATTTACCTATCAGCACTAATATTTATGCAAAAAAGGATTAGAGCAGAACTTTTCACATATTTTTAAAATAGTGCTCTTGTTTTTTTGAGTGTGGATTCCCAGTCCCTTGGTACCTAGAAGAATATAACAGTGCTGTCTCCTATTATCGTATTTCACCAGACAGTATTCGGATGACTTTCCTGTTATAACTTTATGGCTCCACATCTTAGCTTTCAACTTCTTACCTCAGAATCAGGGACAATCCAGAAACAATCAGGTACAAAGGCCACAAATTATGGGCACATTTTAAAAATATCAATATATTAATTTGAAAGGCTGATAGAATAAGAGAATGCAATATATGTCTATATTGACATTATGAATAGCAATTTGCCACATTGTGTACCAAAATTGCCAGTTTTAAGAGAGATTAGGAGAGACAGAGCAACATTTTATGCCAAAATCAGATGTAGTTGAGAGGTGCATTTCACACACTTACCAAAAATTACCATGTCTTGCATTCATGCTTGTAGAGACCTTATATGACTGCTTAACTCTTAGCTAGAAGGAGCTGTGCAATATTGGGGAAGAGTATTGTATTGTATTATATTGGTACTGAGGTTCCGTTAGCTGTTAAGGAGTAGAGCTGAACAAGTCAGACAATCTGTCTGAAAGATAGAGTGAGACAGATAATTGCTAAACTTGACTGAAAACAGAAAAGGAAAAAAAATAAGATAGAGACTGATAGATAGATAGATAGATAGATAGATAGATAGATAGATAGATAGATAGATAGAAAGACAGACAAACAGATAGAAAGATTGATAAACATATAAATGGGTGCAATACAACCAGAGTAGTCTGCCAGGAATGGAAGAACTAAGCAACCAATTAGGAGGAAACAAGAACAAATTGTCAGATCTCTTCAGAGAGAATGAGGTGCACAGAATATTGTGACTTAAGCTATAATATCATAACCAAGTTAAGTATTTAAATGAATACAGTGCATGCAAATATAACAGAGTGTTTGTGTTACATAAGGAAGTTACGTGTGAAATGAAGAGAAGCATTTTCATTCTCCTGTGTCTAGGTGAAGCAGTTATCATTCATTTTTTTTGTCAGCATGAAATAAATATTTTAGCTTTTATTTATTTATTCTCTCTGTCAGAGTGATTAAGTATAATTTTTCTGCATTTTCTTGCTGCCTTTAGCTAATTCCGCCTAAAACGCCAAATTTCTAGAGTTTCTGTGATTTAAAAAGCCTTTTTCAGCTACATATTGTACTTATTTTACTGCCTGCACTTTAACAAAATCATTTTTGTGTTTAAATTACCTGATTAACTGTTGTAGGCTACAGACTCAAGTGTGATAGCCATTTCTGTGTATTTAAAGGGTTTTTGATTGTATCTGCTTTATTTTCTGAAAAAAAAAAAACAAAAAAAAAATATATACTTGTTTTCCCACCTTTCTAAGCTAGTATAGTCCAGTTTCCAGGTTAGTGCTGAATTCAGGGCTGTGTTGCAAGTTTCTGTGTTTGCCCATACCTTACTTGGATAGAAGGAAGTTTCTCTGTTCACTGTGAGAGAGGGAGCTTTGAACAGCCTATCTGTCCCTGGAGGAGTGGTTTCAGCCCAGAAATTAGTAGTTTATTGGCCATTTTCAGCTAATTTCTATCTCTTTCATTTCCCTGCTATAAAGCCCACATTTGCAAGGTTTTTGTGCTGGTATACAGTTCAGCAAGCTCCTGCCTGGCACCCTGCAGCGTTCTACAGCAGCAGAGAGACAAAAGAGAGACTTTGAAGTGATTAAGTATCATTTTTCTGCATTTTCTTGCTGCCTTTAGCTAATTCCGCCTACAACACTGATTTTCTAGCGTTTCTGTTACTTAAAAAGCTTGTTTCAGCTACATAGTGCACTTGTTTTACTACCCGCACTTTAATAAAGTCATTTTTGTGTTTAAATTACCCGTTTAACTGTTGTAGGCTACACACTCAAGTGGGATAGCCATTTCTGTGCATTTAAAGTCTTTTTTGATTGTATCTGCTTTATTTTCTGAAAAAAAACAAAAAAAATATACTTGTTTTCCCACCTTTCTAAGCTAGTATAGTTCAGTTTTCAGGTTAGTGCTGAATTCAGGGCTGTATTATAAGTTTCTGTGTTTACCCATACTTTACTTGGATAGAAGGAAGTTTCTCTGTTCACTGTGAGAGAGGGAGCTTTGAGCAACCTATCTGTCCCTGGAGGAGTGGTTTTGGCCCAGAAATTAGTAGTTTATTGGCCATTTTGGGCTAATTTCTATCTCTTTCATTTCCCTGCTATAAAACCCGCATTTGCAAGGTTTTGCACGTCGGGCAACTCCGGTTAGCTAGGGTATAACTATTCCCAGCTCCACAAAGTCTACTCTTCAATTTGTCCCTTGGAACTAGACAAACTTTCAACTTAAGCACTCAAACCATTCACTTTTCATACCGGCACTTGCACAAATCTCATAGCAAGCACTAATAAACCTTAGCACTAGACCCCCCGATACTGTAGAGAAGGACAAGGCTCTCTATTCGACCTTACCAGCAAATCAGTAAAAGACTTCACTGTACCTATCCAGGCATGTCCAAAGGGCAGTTTCAGGTGTACTCTCCTGTCCAACTGGTGAATCTGGGCATTTTGAGGCAATGTTACAATTGCCTCATGTACACAGACAACCTTCTCCTCCTTCCACCAAACACTAATATATGCAAGAGATGCAATTATACAGACAAACAGGTGGCTAAGCTCTCTCAACTCAAGAATGGACCAGGCAGTCAAGAGGAGAAGGGAATTACTTGCATCACACCACCAGTCTCACATAGACCTATGAAACCAGCACTGGCAAAAAACACACATAAATACACGAAAACATACTTGGAAGCTCTAAATAAAAATCTGCAGAAGCAACAGAAACCTCCAAAGCAGACATCCAAGCAACCTCCACCCCCTAACACAAACCATGAAACACATACTTCACAAAACCAGTATGCCATACAATCACAGCCCTTAAAGCAAAATAACATACCCAACACACTAGTAATAGTTGACTCTATAGTCAGGCACACTGACGTCCCACTCACTAGGCTGAACAAGGAGAAGGGTACTGTTAGCTGCCTGTCGGGTGCCAGGATCCGCCACATAACACAAGCACTGAGGTCAATCCAGAACAAGTACAAATATGACTCTGTTATTTTCCATGTTGGTGTGAATGACCTGAGTTGTACCTCCCTGGACTACATGAAAAGAGACATGGAGGAGCTCTCTGATCACGTAGCCCAGGCCAGTATGACCCTGACCATGAGTAGCATCCTGCCCTCACCAAGAATGATATCACGATATAGAGAACAAATTATCAATTTCAACAATTGGCTAAGCTTCTGGTGCCATTCAAAGAGGATCCAGTGTCTGTCAGCCTGGGATGACATGCTCGACAAGCCACGCTGCTTTGCTAGAGATGGCTTGCACCTGTCACCCTTAGGCTTTTGAATACTGGCCAAGGCTCTTGCCACCCCCATAGTGCCTTTTTAGGCAAGGCTCAAAAGACAAACCCACCACCATAACTAGCACAAGTAACAAAAAACTGAGGGTAATGCTACTCAATGCCAGAACTTTAAACCTCAAAATTCACGCACTCGAGGCACTCCTCAGTATGGAGAAAATCGATATATCCACAGTAACAGAAATCTGGTTTAAGGCTCCAGAGAACACCCCAGCACTATGAGGCTACAACTCATACCATACATTTCGGCCACAAAACCCGGACCGAAATGCAAAAGGCGGGAGAGTATCCATATTCATCAAGGATACCCACACCTCCAGGTTAGTGGCACATCACGATGCTTCAGAGATCATCCAAGTGCAACTAACAATGGGCAAAGCTGCTATTCAAATTATAGCTTGCTACAGATCACCCACCATGTCCCAGGACCCCCACTTCGCATTCCTGGAAACACTGGGAAACATAAAGGTCCTACCAAACACCCTGATATTGGGTGATTTCAATTACCCAAACATTAACTGGGAGAACTACTCAAGTACAAACTCACTTGCCCAACATTTCCTAGAATTTATAAACTCAAATGCCCTGGATCCATTGGTCAACACCCCCACCAGAGGTGACAACATACTAGACCTGGTCATGACCAACATGGGCGACTGGTGATCCACACCGGAGGTCAACCCCTTGCTGATTAGATATGACCATAAACTAATCACTCTGAATAGCCATATTCCGCCACCACCCCCGGTCAAAGAAACCACTGTGAAAAACTTTTCAAAAGCAAACTTCACATTACTTAAGACCGAGATGGGAAGTTTCAAAGCCCCCATGCTAAAGGATAACTCTGTCCAAGCTGGAAAATCCTTTACTAATGCACTCTATGGGCACCTACAAGAATGCATGGATCATGCTATCCCAAACAAAACCAAGACACACTCCTCCAAGAAAAGGAAACCAGTCTGGTGGACCCCTGACATAAACAAGCTATACAATAGGAGGAGGAAAATAGTACAGAAAAGAGTAAAATCCCAAGAAGGGAAGACATCCCTGATCAGCATCAGCAAGAAACTATGTTCCCTCATAAAATCATCCAAAGCTAGCTTCGAAAGAAAAATTCCCATGGACTCCAAAGATAACCACAAGGCATTCTTTAGCTATGTCAAGAATCTAAGTGGCAATTCTCAGATCTGCTCTGAGTTAGTGCAGAATGGCACAAAATACACTGAACCGACTGATATAGCCAACATCCTGGCAGACAGGTTCAGTGCAAACTTCACCCCCGTCTCACTCCCAAAAGGGCCCATAACTATACCAGAAGAATGTAGTGCCCCTGAAATCACAGACACTCAGGTTAAAACAGCCCTCTCTAAAGCCAAAAACACAGCATTAATGGGACTGGACGGTCTCCCAGGCTGCATCCTATACGAGCTCAAAGATGAACTAACCCCTCATCTAAACACACTGTTTAAACTCAGCCTCTCCACAGGCTACATGCCCACAGAGTTGCACACAGCAATGGTTATTCCACTCCACAAAGGTGACCCCGGGAACTATCACCCTATAAGCCTGACTAGCTTGGTCTGCAAAGTTATGGAGCGCATCATCATGGATCTCATTAACAGAGACATTGGAAACCTCCAAACACTGGACCCTACCCAGTTCAGCTTTGTTAAGGGCAGATCATGCCTCCTAAACCTGGTGGACTTCTTTGAGACAGTTACCAAGGCTATAGATGAGGGAAAGGTTGTCCACACAGCCTACCTAGACCTTGCAAAGGCCTTCGGCACCACCTCCCCACTCAGGTATTATAGACAAGCTCACCAGCCTGAACATAAACCCCTATGTCATGAGATGGGTTGCCAACTGGCTCACAGACAGAACCCACATGGTAAGAGTTGCAGGAGCTAGGTATGACTCTAAACCGGTTACAAGTGGCGTTCCCCAGGGCTCAGTCCTAGGACCCCTCATGTTCGGCACATACTTCTCAGAGGTACAGACAAACACAGGAGGACTATGGCTGACCATGTTCATAGATGACTGCAAACTAGGGGCTATAATTGACTCTCCAGCTGACACAGACATCCTCCAAAATGGTCTCACTGAGACAGATACCTGGTGTCAAAACCATGGCCTCAAGCTAAATGCCAATAAGTGCATAGTCATCCCCTTTGGAAAAAACAAAGTACCCACAAACTACCACATAGATGGTAACCTCCTAAATACGGAAGACGTAATAAGGGATCTGGGGCCCAAGTAGATAGTAACCTCTCCTTTGGTAATCACATTGCCAAAGTGGTTAGAAAATCCTTCTATGTGGCCCACCTAATCACAAAAGGGTTTGCATCCAGATATAAAGAGGTCATTGGGCCCCTCTATGCATCACTCATCAGACCCATCATAGAGTGCAATGCCTCATTTGGGATGTATCTTACAAGACACCTGCAACAACTAGAAAGACCACAGAAGTACCTCACCAAGAGGATCACTGACCTCTAGCAGATGCCCTATGCAGTTTGACTGAAGAAGCTCCAGCTGCACTCGGTTGCATACTGCCTACTCAGAGGTGATCTCTGCCTGACATACAAGGCCATGTCCAACTCAGAATTGATGGACATGCTCCATCTAAATAAAACTATATCCTCTCAAGCCATATGCTCCAGGGATCTAAACCTCACCACAACAATGAATAGGACATGCTGGAGGGATAGATTCCTGTCCCAGAGACTTCCCATGCTCTGGAACAAGATTCTAATCTACATTAGGCAGAGCTCCTCGCCAACCCTCTTCAACAGAAACCTTGACGAGTGGATGGGAAACAGAATGTTTACCCCAGGGATCACTTCAGTGGCTGTGCTGGACAAAGGCACAGAGAACTAATCTAAGGGAGTGGCGAAGGCTAACACATTCCGGCTAGGCTTATAAATGCTTTCGTGCAGATAACCTAGTACCTACCTATGAATCTATGAACCGATTCATTCATTTTTTACTATTTGCCTGACCTGAATCCTTGGGAACCATTTCTAGGCAGCAGCAAACATTTTCACACATGGGCATAAGGCTGGAGAAATTTGAGACTGCATGTCAGTAGTCATAGGAATATAATCATCTCATATCCTTAACAAGAGACATGGAATTGGCCTTTAAGGTTAGCGGTGGGACTGACTGTGGTTGCAGGTGATAATAATGTCAAATCAGGGCTACACAAAGGCTATTGCCATAGCTGGATCTTAGAGTATCTGGATAAACCTGGATCATAGAAGATAAAACTTTGTGAACCAATAAAAAAAAAAATACGAGGAGGAATAGGAAGACAGGGATGGGGAGAGAGAAAGGGAAATGGAGAAAGGGTGAGAGAAAGAGGACTTTGAAGACAAACTACAGAAAGATAGGTGGGGATTATGAAATAAGACAACAAAATCAAAGAAGCAGAAAGCAACGGTGACTTTTCTGATAAGGGAAGACATTTGACAGTTCTGCAGACTTTAGGACAACTTCCTAAGGATGTAATGGTGGGCATCATCCTTACCCTGTTAGATGGTTTCTGGCATTATAACTATCATGGCTGATTTCCATTCCATTAGTCCTCTTAAATGAATGTTCAATTCTTCTATAATGGTGTAAATAAAATGGATTGCTGAGGCACTGTGTTAGCTCAGTGGAAAACTCTCTGCATCATAGTGCCAGCATCTGAGGTTCAATCCTTACTCAAGTCACTCTCTAAGTGGAATTTTGATGTTTTACCTCTCACCTCCAAAAAACATGCTAACTAATTGGCTGCTCTAAATGGCCCGTCATGTATTTACCCTCTGCTTGCATTGCTTGATTTATGGCTGAAAATGATAAATAAACAAAAGTAAATACATATGGCAGGCAAAAGTGTATGATTCTTAGTTACCTGAACTAGAAACAGATGGACTGGTGCTGTATGACAAAAACAATGTTGTCCATGGATTTCACCAGTAGCAGTTACTCCCTATCCTACAAATAACCACTTACAGTCCCATTGCTGCTGTTGTAGAGGTTAGTGCTATGACCCTACCCACACCATTCATTAAAAGTGGAGCCTTTACACACTAGTAGCTGATGGAGATCACAACTCCAGTACATATTACCACTCACTGTCCAGTTTTCCATGTCTTGACCTTCTGCCATTCATCATTACTTACGTTCTTTCCCTTATGTCTCTGCAGTTGTATCCCAGCCTACTACCTGTCAATAGCAATCCACTGATTTGCATATCCAGAGTCCCTGGCTTCTTTTCCCATTCCTGTTAATGATCATGTGCACCCACTTCACCTCTAATAATAAATATTATTTCCTAATGGCGTCCACTCATTTCTGTCAGTGACCAGTGTTTTCTACTTTTCCTGCCACCTGTCTAACCTCTCAGTGATTGGAGCCCTAAACAATCTCACCTTAAATGCTGCTACTAACTACCCTCCCATCTATCAACCGATAAGATTCATGCCAACTCAACACACACACACAGTCAAGTTGGCTTCAGAGCCCTCCCAACCTTCCATTTAGACATAATCTAAGTTATTGGAACACCACCCTATACAATCACATAGCACATTAATTATTGATGCTCAAAACAAGTAACCATATAACTAGTCAATGGCTGGCACACTTCCCAGGGTAAATCAGAAATGGTGACTATTGATTACACATTCTACTAGAGGCTAGAATACAGTCCCCCACATCCCAATACCTGACACAATATGTCAGTAAAATGGAAAAGAGGCTGCTCTCTCAACATCAGTCTTAACTCCCCTGCATTACAGACTCCAATGCCCAGATGCACTGCTGATTCCAGTCAACATGCAACACCAGTACTATATAGACGGGAGTGCACAATTACTGTGTTTGTAAATTACACATTCTCACAGTGTAGGATTCCTATTGTGGGAAACTGATTGGGGAATACAATCTGCTTCTTAGTTCAGAAACTCTTTTATCATTTGCCAAAACCTATCCAAAGATACTCCATTAGGTAACTGCTGTGATACCAGACATCACTTGAAATGTGCTTATCATCTGATAAAAAGGCAAAAGATAGAAACAGGGTTAGACCCAAGTCCTCTAAGTTTTCAACAGTAATTATTGTTTGGGTGGGAGAACAGGGTGTGTCCACCCTCACTAACCAAATGGTCACTTTGGTAGGAGTGTAACAAGACCCCTATGCTCAATCATGCATTGAAAAGTGAAAGGTAGTCATGAAGGTGAACAGAACACCTGGAGTGGACATCTCAAGGAGAACATTTCAGTAATGATGAAGTCATCCTTCCGTTGTGCAGACATTAATATGACCTATTTAAAGTGCAGCCTCCATTTTGGGAGTCATATATTATAAAGAAGATTATGTTGCCACCATGCAAGACACATTTACCAGAAAAAAATGGAGGGTCAGGTGTATGATGGCAAACATAGCTGTGTATGTTGCAGTTGTATGATAGAATGGAAAGTAGAGATGCAATGTGTGCAGACACTTTGGTCAAAAGGAGTTGTAGGGTAAAGAAAAAGTGGAGGAACCATGAGTGATAGTTGGAAGGAACATGTTTCAGTATCACAGAGAGGTATGTGGAATCTACAACAACTTGTCTAAAAAGTAGTACCATATATGTCAAAAGAGTCTTTGGATGTCAGAATACAGGAAATGGGATAGAACAAGGTATTGAGAAATCTATATTCAAGAATATGGAAAAATGAAAGCATAATTGGGTGGGGGGTAGAGTCTTGCAAAATAGGTATTGTTCAAGGCACCACATCTCTTGCTAGTCCTCTGGCCTAATGACTCAAAGCTGAGCAATCATTTCTTTTATGAGTCCAAACTGTACCTTCAGTGAGCCACTGCTGAGCATTAAGTTAGAACAGAACCTTAGAAACTCTGATCCTTTAGCACTGAATATGACTGCCTTCAAAGAACAGATTAATCTGCAGGATCAAGTAGACAGCATAAAAACAGTTTTGTTTAATTCATTTTCAGTGATGTTAATGGAAAAAATAGCAAGTTATATTGAAGCATTTCAGAAGTGAAACACAAAAATGCCAGTTTTATCAAAAATGGTTTGTTTTCATGAAATAAAACTTCAAACCTTTTTGCAGTCTTCTTTACATTTTTTAAAACTGTGGAGTTAGATACATACACACACACACACACACACACACACACACACACACACACACACACACACACACAGCTATTTTGTTATATCTTATTTATGAATAGTTTATTAATTTTTGTATTTATCAGTAGAATGATTTATGATTTTTATAATTTCTGGCTTTGTGTATGTGTTGCTGATATTGGTATGTTGAATTTCTCTAAATGACAAGAGTTTTTAATTCATCTGCACTTACAATGCTTTTTGGAGTGATTCCGGTTGTATACCATAGCCCTTTAAAGTGTTGTGACATTGTTTGGATATAATTTTATTAATTACCTTGCTTATTGGTAAATCATATGCAACATATACAATGGTAGATAATGGGGATCAAACTGATATTAGGGCTGTTTGTCTAGGATGTTTCTTATGTACTGTAAACACTTTCTGGTTTTCATTAATATTTTCATACCTGAGTGAATTAGATATTGTTGAGGGACATAGCATCAAATACCATAGTCAGAGACAGGAAACTACATTGCGATTGTCAATACATATTAAACTTTACTGAAGATATTGCTAGTTTGTTTAGCATTATGAAAATATGTTCCTAATTTCCATTAATATAGATAAATCCAAATGATTTACCAAGTATTGTATGGCATTAGATGAAATGTTAGATGATGCTAAGGAAATCTATCCCTGACAAAAAGTTGTACAGCTGGAAAGATACAATTGTTTACATTATTGACTTTGAATTAAAACAGTGGATGTATTTCTGTAAATTCTTCATAAAAGTACCAGAAATTACGTATTTGACATTGCATGAAAGTATAAGTATGGCTGAATAAAATATTAATGATATTAAGTGTCTTGGCTATATGGCTTCTAAGACATGAGCAATTGTTTGTGAAAATATAGAAAAAATATTCACTTGAATTTTTTGCATAATAATATGTAACAACAATTTCTTAAGTGCAAGTAACATATTTTACTAAACAACAGTGTTGTTTTCTCATTTTAAACAGAAATAATAAAACAACTATATAAACTGGAAATAAAAGCTGTTATCAATTGAGAAACAATAATATAATCTAACCAAAAAGTCATTTTAAAACATCATCACTACTGCAATTAATGATTAAAGTCTAAAAACTAAGTTAAGCACTTTCATCTCTATCCCAGTTAAAATATAGACTGCATCAGAACAATTTAACATTTATATAAATCTGAATACTGTCACATGACTTGCTAGCATTTGATTCAACCAATAAATAATATAAGCCTTGTGTGAAACAGTATAAATCATTCTAAAGACAGTTGTCTTCAATATGTTATAATTGTTTTTTATTTAAAATGTTTTTGATAAACATTTTGAAAAAAGCTATTAAGCAAAATGTTTAATAGACCTAAGTTTCAATTTATTACATTTGCAAACAGACTCACTGAGGCTTGGTAATGCCATAACATTCACCCTTAATTACCAAATACATTTCATTCACTTCAACAAGGCTTCATAATTCCAAGCCCTAAAAGTACTGTCTATGACAGTGAGCAAGAATGTCTTATAACTTTGAAAATCAACACTTGTTGTTGTTGTCTTTCAGCTTTTCCCAGTTAGGGGTTGCCACAGCAGAACTCCGGTCCGCTAATGATTGGCAGTAGATTTTCACGAATGCCAAGGTGCTAGCTCGACATTCAACCTTCAACAAAGACACGCCCATTTACGCATGTCTTTCGAACGCCCACTCAACTGCGAGGAGGACATGCAGACTCCACACAGAAAAATCAACACTATATTTGTATAATCCATTAGCTTTAGATTTGGCACTGATAGAGTAATTATGTTCATAAATTAATTTAGACAATTTCCTGTTAGTTTTGCATACATAAATACTCACATCCAGAACACATAGCAATATAAATTACAAATGTACTTTTACAATTATAATGCCCATTCATAGAAGAGATGAAGTTAGCAGGAGTCATAAATAAAAATGCAACAACTGCATGATCCATATTTATATATCCACCTTTCTTTCTGGGACTTCAACACATGATTGTTTTCTCCATGCTCTAATAATGGATTAATACTGCATTTATTCTTACTGACAAATATTCTTTACTCCCCATAGACATTTTTCAGTAGTTTGAGAGACCACTATTACTGGTCAGTGAAAGTGGATGTATTGCTTTCAGCAGGCAGAAGTGGGTTGTTACTTAAAATCAGGCTATATAGGTCTTTTCTATGTTCACATTTAAAACAGTGCTCTTGCACAGCATCTGGCTGTGTAATGTATAAGTCATCAGTCTGTGCAAACAATACTCCCTTAGCATTTTTGTTGCAAAATTACAATGTACACGATATATCAGATGTAGAAAATACTACATTTCCTCAAATTTTGAGAGAAAATGGGGAGAGGTACCACAAGAAGGTAAAAGAATAACATGGCAGCACACTGAAGCTGTTATCTATTTAAACAGGTTGTGCCAATTGTATGCATTCTTCATTGACTAGAGTATTACTATTGGGATTAACTGAAACCTCGTATTGTTTTTAAGTCTGTGGAAAACAAAGTGTAGTAGTGCCATGTATGTCTGCAATATTTCAGGGTCCTGCTTTCTATTATTAGCAGTGAATGGGAAAGGTGGTAACATTGCAATTTTATCAGTAGTGGATCAGACGGCATGCATGCTGCATTTAACTTTATAGAACATAACAAGCCATCAAAATTAACTTTGAGGGGCTTGACAACTCTGTTGGTGTTTTGTGGTGAAGTCCTAACCCCATGAGACCCAAGTTTGATTAGTGGCTCAGGCAATTGTTGGAGATGGCATGTTGGAGATGACAAGGTTTAACCTGTCTACTTCTATCCGTGGGACAGGTGGGGATGAGTGCTCAAAGTACACTCTGTATAGCAGAATACCTGATGTAGTCCAAGTATTACACAAAGTGCTTGTTTCCAAGCTGAGCAGAGTTATTTCATCCCAGGTGTGGATGTGCACTGAAAATGTCCTGCCCCTATGTAATAGTTCAAATTTCAAAGGAAGATCTAAGAACATGACCCCAAAACTGGACTTAGGAAAGCATGATGAGGACAGAGAAGCATTATTATCCTTATAATGGAAGCACATTTGAAGACAGAACTTGTTAAAGGTATTAGAAGAGAGCAAAAAGATACGTTTAAGACTTATGAAAAAAGGATTTGTTTCTACAAAATAAAATAGACAAACTGGAATGCAGAGTACATAAACAATTTTGATTCAACAGAATACATGAAGGCGTGAAAATGTCTGGTCCTGCATGCTTTATTACTGAAGCTCCTCAGGTTGCTGTTAACACTTCTTGCTCCATTAACAGTGAAAGGATTCACAGAGTAGGAAATCAGGGTGTTGTGAAAGCCATAATTTACAATTATTTTTTTGTTCTAGAGTTTATGACTAAATCTGCCATAAAATACTTTAACACATTCAAACTGCAAACAATAATCAGTAAGATATTAAAGGAATGGTCAATCCAGTATGTGAAGAAAATGCTTTCATCATATTGTGATTTTGTCTGAGCTGTGCCAACCCCATAAGAAGTGCAGGAAGAAGATAGCAGAAATAAACATTCAACCAGATGGGAGGGAAAGAGAGCAGAAATGTCCTATAGAAAGAGCACAGGAGAGGTGGGGGAGGGATTATATGCAGAAGGGAGGCTAGCAGCACAAACAGTAAGAGGAGCTGGCAGTGGTGAAAGTGGAGGAGAAGGTTACAGATAGGAGTAATAGTGCGAAGCAGGAAGTGAAGATAACAAGACTAGTGGGGGAAAAAGAAGAGTATTTTACTGAATGGAGACTAAGTCAGTGCAATAGAAGAGACCAGATTTCAGCGAAACCAGGCTAATAGCTTAGGGTAACTATGATGCAGTAAGAGTGACCAGGGTGGTTACATGCCATTTATCTGTAGTATCAATGACCTGTCAAGGGAGACAAATGAGGCTGGAAAGTGGCAGAAAAATGCCATGGGGGGTGGAAATAGTCTATTCAGGAGCGATACTTGTAGCAACTGCCAGCATGCTGTGGAAAGAAATAATTTAGGAGTACAATGAGAAGCTACGATTCTCAGCTGGGGTGCATTCGGTGCAGAATCTGCATGTCTTCCCTGCAGTCAGATGGGTTTCCTCCGGGCGCTCTGGTTTCCTCCCACATCTTAAAGACATGCTGCAGGTAGATTGGACACTAAACTGGCCCTATGTGTGAATGTGTGTGTGTGTGTGTGTGTGTGTGTGTGTGTGTGTGTGTGTGTGTGTGTGTGTGTGTGTGTGTGTGTGCCCTCTGTGGAAGGTTGGGTGCTGGGCTGGCAACTCAACACCATAAAACTCCACTGCCAATCGTTCTATGGGCCATTGTTCCGCTGTGGTGACTCCTAACAGAAAAAGCCAAAAGGCAAAGAGGAAGAAGAAGAAGAAGAAGAAGAAGAATGAGGGACTACAGCACTGGAGAAAGGATAAAGGCTTAATACTGGTAGGGAACTTACAGCATTGCTGAAAAATATTTGTCAGTGCAATGGTATGGAAAGGAAGATGGAGAACTACAAGCAGTGATGTTTAAAGGGTGGGAAGACATTTCTGGTATCAAGGAAACACGGGCCAAAGACAGGGAGAGACAAGGAGATGCTTGCATATAGGTTGTTTATGAATAACAGAAAATGGAAATGGGGGGTAGTAGGAGTCAATTTAAACAGGGCAGGAGATGTAAAACCAGAGAGGAGTAAGTATATCAAAACATACATAGGGCAAGAGAGAAAGTAGGCAGAGTCAAGGCCTAGGTCAACTGCCCTAGGAAGTAAGGTAAAAAAATGGTACAGTGTATGAGTCCTCAGACATATCAAAGGGGATAACGAGAGACTACAGGAGAAAAAAAAAGTGTTGTATAACAGGAAGAGGGAAATATTCATGGTGGATCTGAATCAGCAATGAGCAACCTGTGAAATTCCAAATTCCATGGTAAACAGCGAATGAAAGCAGACTGATCTATTGAACCAGGAAATGTTCCTACAACTACTGTAGGACTGTACCAGAAAGGGTAGTATTCCTGATGTGGTCTTAATCAAAGCAAGAGGAACATGGTTGTCCTGGCAAAGTACTGTCAGTCAACAGTGATCATGCCACTGCATGGATTAGAGTTGAGGAAAGGTACCAATTCAACCACAGTGATTATGGTGAAGCCTGGATTATGATGAGCTAGGAATTTTACAGATGGGTTAGGAGGCAGGAACGAAAATGAGAGAGAGAGAGAGAGAGAGAGAGGGATAGAGAGAGAAACACCAGTGGTAATGGGTCCAGGATGGAGTAGTCAGGGTTATGGAAAAGTGTGTAAGGAAAAGGTAAAGACTGAAAAAAAAGAAAAGAAAATGTCAATGTAGATACATACACATCTAGGGATAGTGATTGCAGCAAATGATAACAGCTACAGCAGGTGTAAAAGAGCCACTGAGGAGATGGAAGAGACCTAGTTTAAGTAAAGTAGTGACAGGGCAAAAAAAGGTGATGCAAGCAGCAAATATGCAAGCTAAAGTCATCTGGTCCTGGAAGAAGAGTATGTTCAGTACTCAGCAAAAAAGGAGGAAATCAGGGACAGATCTGACCAGCCTAAATCCAGATGTAAGAGGTATCCCTCACAGAAGACTGTAAATAAGCAGAGACTGAAAGGAAATCAGGGGAAAGGTGCCATGCTGGCAGGTAGGGAGGGTAGACACACTGTGCAAAAAACACCAGTGTAGCATTTGAGATTTCTTAGGACAAACAAGCAGCACTTCTGTCTTCAGGTTATGATTGATAGATACCATACACATTCCAAAGAAGAACTAGCACCTTCCATCTCCCATCAAAACTGTTATGACAACAGACAAAATCTTAATTGTTAGCATTTCCAAGTACATGAGATCATCTTCCAATAGCATCTGGGAAGAGCTTATGTCCTAATCACTTTTCGAAAACTATACTCAAACACAATTACATTAATCGACCAGTAAATATATAATACATCAAATGAAACATTATTAATACTTACTCTTTACTGAAAGAACATAGTAAATTTGCCCTGTGAAATGAAGCTGGAATTTTTATTAATGAAAAGAATTTAACAAATTTCTGCTTCAATACCCCAAGAAAAACATTCATGGGATGCTCTAAATAGAGAAGCAGTTTTAAATCCATCCCCCTCATCTGTGAAGTTAGAAAGAACAGATGCAACATGCCTGGCAGAAATGAAGGAAAAGGGCAAACAAAGATGACCTAGCAGATTGCAAAGACCAATGCAGTCAATCAAAAATCAGTCAAAAATAACACCATTGAGTACAATGTAGCAAATCCTCCAATGCCACACTCTAGCTATTTGCTATATTCTGCAGTTCAGGAACCATATGCTCTTAGGTGGCCCTCCTTAAAGAAATATGATAGTCAGTTGAACAGCAATGGTAGCAAGGCAAATGACTGACACTCTGTTACAAAAACAAGCCTTCACAAAAGAATAAATGGCAGGAAGTTATTCTGATGTTTTTTTTTTTTTTTTTTTTTTTGTAACAGAGAGCACCCCATTGAATTTAGTATTGACCTGTCACATTATAAAAATTGCCAAGTGGACAAATATCTCTCCATGGACAACAACTATATCCAAGGCACAAACAGCAATTTTTTAAGCAGAACTCCAATATAGTAAGTATTCGAAACCTTAAGAGTATAACTCTGCAGACAGCAATATCAGTAAGTTTGGAGTAAACATGAATCAACATTATATCTGCTGGCAGACATATCCTTCCACATGGACTAACTCCACTATGGCCACAGGTGGAAATGGTTTGTGATCAAGAAAGGCAAAGCAGTCAGAACTGAAAACATTAAACCAATTTCTGGGGAACAGAAGTTATGACATGCTATATGGATACAGTCTATCCATCTACTTGAGTTTTGCTGCAAGTCTTATATCCAGTTACATCTGCTAATAATAATAAGTTATAGTTTTTTACCCCTTTCCTGACAGACTAGATGAACCAGGGAGACAGAGAATTTCAACAGAATGATAAAATGGCAAATCAAAATGCATAGCCATGCAGTGTGACAGTCTATGAAATGGGCAAAAACAAACACCTCTTTATCATCTGCTTGTGTTATGTGAACTAAATAAAATTATCAGCATTGTGCCCAGGGAGCCATTTACCCCTAAATCATATCTATTAACATTTAAAGTAATATTTCTAATGTAATAGGGCATCTTCATGATACTGACATCATTCCATCTCTTTTCTATGCCACCACATTCTCATTGGGCTACATCCATCCAGCTGAGTTTGTTTGATTTTTCTGAAAGGTCCTCTGGTCACTGTTACAGATGACAGACACATCTTGACAAACATTTCCTGTTGTAAAAACCTTTTGCAATTTGAGCAGTAACTTGAGTGTTTCATATACCACTGGATAAAAACTTAGCATTGAATCAGAAAGTACATATTTAGTTAACAGATTCTCCATGAAGTCATCAGGAAATATGCAGATCTCAAAGATTATTGTACTTTGAGATTTATTTTCCCTTTCATGCAACTTTGCCACAAACACTAAAGTCAGAGCATAATGTTTTGATAATTTTGTTAAAAATTATTTTAAAGTTTACCTCTTCTTCCTTTTTGAAGTGTTCTGCCATTCACTCATACTTTTTTACAACTTAATTAATATTTACATTTGAAAATGATTTTAATATTACTGACGCAATGTGTGAATGGATAAAATATGCAGGTTTTCCCTCATATTCAGAAATATGCTCACTGCTCACAGTAATTGTCTTATGCAGACAGGTTAATTGTCATGATGGTGAGAAAATGTGATACAGAGACAGATGTAGCTGCAGTGTAAAAGATCTAATTATTGGTTGCAGTGTTCTCCCTAATGGCCTATGAATCATTTTAGTAAAGGCACCCCTACACTCAAATACATGTACATTCAGACACTAGCACATACATATATACATATATATACATGCATACACACACACACAAACATACACATGCATGTGACCACGCACACTCACAGACATGAACGCTATCCCAGACAATAACACACATGCATACATATACATCCAACCATCAAAAAACAACCACCCACAAAGTCAATTGCACTCATGGAAACATTGCAGTCACCCATTCATTCATACTTATGCTCCAACAGACACACATAGACTTCCCAATTCTTAGTTCCTTAGTGCAACCACCCAGACAGAGACTGACACACATCCCTGAAGCTTTATTAATGTCCCTACCTACATACAGGCACATACCCACACACATATACACTCTAACACACCCCTTAACCCCCCATGTCTTTGCTGAACTTACCTGCACCATGACTGCTTCCGTGGGAGTGAATGTTATTGGTCATCTTCCGTCAGCATTTCCTTTTTCCTCTAACTGTGAAAGTTTGCAGTGTCAAGTCATTTTCTAAACTGCTTGTAGGGTTACCACCTATGCCTCTTTGCAAGGGACAGTCCCACTCTGGGCGGTTATGTCCTCAGAAAAAACAAAAATTGGCAAATGTCCTGAGATTTTAAGATGAAATGTATTTCTTAAGTTTTTTTAAATAGTTGCAAAAGCAGTTATTTTGTATCTGAAACACATAAATATTATATGAAATAGCATAAGTAATGCAAATGATATAAAAATAAGCTTTTATTTTGGCAAAAAATTGAAGTTCTGTCTTTGCACTGGCCGTGGGTATGTTTTGTCCTGCAAAATCTCACGTTTCTACAAAAAATGTCCCACTTTGGGCATTTGAAAAGGTGTTAACCCTAATTGCTTGGCAGTATAAGTCAGGAGTTGCTGTCACTTCTGGGGAAACAGCACATGGCTTATTAGCATTAACCACTCCCCCAGATTCCTGCATAATCAAGCAGCTCTGCCAGTGAGACCACCCTCCATGTTGAATCTCCTGCTAGTGGAAAAACCTCAGTGGTCAAGAGGTCAATAAATCAGAAAGGCTTACCACAAGGGGGAGGGCTAGTCACTTTAATGCTTCTCCCTTACTGTACGCCTGCTGAATCACAGCTTTTCTGTTGGACTTTAATGAAAAAGCACTGTTGAAATTTTATGCCTGAAATTCTTTAATATTTCTGGGTTAGCGTCCTTCTTTTTTTAAGAAAAGGTGGAAATTGTGCTGCCATAACAAAAAGCGCCAATAACCTCCCCATCACATTTTCTGATGTTCTGTGACCCACTGAAGGCTTGACCAGCTCCAGATCACACTGCCTTTCTCTAGTTTTGTTGGCCATGTTGGAAGCACTCAAAATTGATTAGATTTAGTTCTTAACTTGCTATATGACTATGGAACCTCAATCACATTTACTCACATTGACTTACACCTCAGTTTTTTTATGTGTTAATCATAGCAGATAAAAGATCAGAAAGGCTTACTGAAATGTCAGTAGTAGACTAATAGTCCCCCTATTGATTTACAAAGTAAGGCAGATCAGATTACATAACGCTAACAGAGAAACTGCTGGGCCAAATGCTAATTGGCCAAAGGTTATGCAGACTGGGTTCTCATATTGTAGGTTGTCAGCTGGAACTTTAGC
Organism: Protopterus annectens; assembly: GCF_019279795.1. Classification (NCBI taxonomy): domain Eukaryota; kingdom Metazoa; phylum Chordata; order Ceratodontiformes; family Protopteridae; genus Protopterus; species Protopterus annectens. The sequence goes on along the minus strand of NC_056746.1, from coordinate 618,152,966 downwards.
TGACTGAGGCAGAGTATGATAACAAATACGTACAGATTTTAAAGCTACTGTAGCAGTTTAGTTCTACATGTTTAAAAAAAACTGTCTGTGATATTCATAATGAACACAGTTGCAGTAATTGTTAAAGATAAGTTGCCTGATCAACATTCCACTCTACCTCTTTTTCAAGTAATCCTCATGACATAGTTGTCAAATACGAGAGAGCTGGCAAGAAACCAAATATCTTCTAACGGATGACAGATTGTTTCTCCACAACATTGTTGCAATGCTCCTTAATGTCAACAACAAAGAAAAGAATTGGTTTGTACAGACATCGCTGGGTATTTTGGGAATAGTTTGCTCATAACTAGAGGATTTTATGTTTGTCTGTGGGGAACAGGAATATCTTTTAAAAACTGCAGTGCTGTTATGCTAGATCATTCTTGCATTTCTCTCTTGTGATTCCAGTAAACTCCCCATGAACCAAATCAAGCCCAGCTTTGGATTTTCCATGTTTGTTATACTTTAGTATGTGAACATTTATGATTTTTTTCTAGTGAATAAATAATTTTTTTTTTTTTATTATTTTGAGACAAATGTGAGAAAATCTTTACAAAAAGTCAGATGGAGTGACTTACATGCAAGTAAAAAAAAACGTATGCAAGTAACTTTTTTTATTTCTTCTGTAATCTCTGTATCCTATAATACATCTTTGTAAAAAAAAATGTTTTATCTTTTGCTCAAAGTTGCTTATTTTGCTAGTTTTGCTTTTTTTGTATTTTATATAAATTCTCTGGAGCTCTTCTCCCCGGGCCTCCACTGAAAATGGGCTAACCTGGCCCAGTGGACTTTCCCGGTAAACAAATGTCAGTAAATAAATAAATAAATAAATAATGGTCAACTTATCTTACTCAGCACAGTAGAATTCCATTATTTGAATGGCGTTGCATGTTAACTCACTGATACTTTCTTCACATGCCTGATATAAGAATGGGTTTGTGTCTTCCAAAGGTGGTCAGCAGATGTTTCAAACTAAAAGTGTTGCAGATTTATTGGATCAAGGCAAGGATGAAATCACGATGTGTTATTCATGAAGGCAATGTCATCAGTTCGGGAGGCACATCAATGTCCTAAAATGATCTGTATCCAAGTCACTGTGGAAGCACTGGAAAAAGAAATGAGTACCCATATAACTGCATGGTTACTTTGCCTAGAGAAGAGCAGGAAATGGTGCGGTTGTAATAATTTTTACAGCAGAATCTTGAAGTCTTTGTTCAAAATATTTTGTATGATGTGTATAAAAAAACAAGACTATTAAATTATGACAAGGGAAGATACAGATGGTTACTGAAACATGTCTATACTGTACAGGGAGTCTAAAGATAAATCCAGGCACCCTGTTAGTAGACTAACCTGCCATCAGCAACAAAAAATAAATGGTCTGCTCTGGTTGCTACTGTATTTCCCCGAAAATAAGACCGGGTTTTATACTTTTCCCCCCGCTGAAATACGCATTAGGGCTTATTATAAGGAGATGCCTTATTTACCCCCCCATGCAGCAATCTACATTTATTCATTTATTCATTTACAAAAATCGACATTTATTCATGTACACAAATCGACATTTATTCATGTACAAAAATCAACATTTATTCATGTACACAAATTGACATTTATTTGGTATTTTTCCATTATTGGGCAACAGTTCTAGGTAACGCATTAACAGTGTGTGAAAATTCTACATAAACACTGCAACAAACATTTCAACTTCAGAATATCTACACCTTGGCTTTCACAGTGCAATATTTCATGCTTAACAGAAAGTGCAGAAAAATCTCAATACATGTGTATTGGAGGAGGGGAATAAAACAGGTGAATAACTGCCACTTGTTGAGTGGTGATGCTTTCTATATTCCTTACCCAAACCATAAGAGAAGAATGATGGAAAGTCATACATTGAAGTCTGGGAATTAGTGGCTTTACTTTGTAATTACCCCTTGATAATGAAACGTTACTTTACTACAATAAAGTCAAAAAACTGACAAGAGCTTGCTGGCAGCTAAAAGCAGAAGCAATCCATTCTGTTGCCCTGATAATGGAAAAGTTATTCAAATACATTCATGTCATCCTCTTCTGGAACATTGTCATAAGTCTCCAACCCCCGAATTCCAGCTTGAATTTCTTGCAACTGCATTTCCTGTAGAACCATTGGCCCCAATCTGTCATGCCTAGAAATAGAGCTCTCCTTAAATGAGCACTGCTTGTCCATGTAGTCTGCTCGTAATGCATTGGCAATACAGCTGTCAGTGATTTTATCCCATGAGTTCTTCACCCAAGTCACAACCTCTTGCAGGCTAGGCTTCATAAAGTTTCCATGCTGATTTTTCTCCATTCTATTTTCAATGTAGTCATTGACTTCCATGCGCAAATGGTTCTTGAATGGCTTGTTTATTGCAATATCAAGAGTCTGGAGAGAGGCAGTCATTCCTGCGGAAATCATTATTTGATCTATTCTTCTCTGTGCAAGGAATTTCTTCATGTGTTTAGCGCAATGAGTGCTGCCTGAATCCCGGACTAGCAGACCTCTTTCGCCACCTTGCAAAACAAGTGACAGCATTACATTGACCCACTTCCTTATAACTGCTTGTGTGCACCAGGCTTTTTTGGTTTCAAGAATGTAAATGCCCAAATCACATTCAGTCTTATCTTTCTTGCCCTTACTAATGATTAGAGGTGGGGTTTTCTTTCCATCTAGACGAATTGCCAAAATAAAGGTAATATGTGCATTTTCGTAACAAGTGGAGGGAATGTAGATTGATGAGGCACCCCTCTGATCAATTGTTGTTTGAGATCCTTGGCCCATAAACACTGCAGTTTCATCCATAGCAATCATGTTGGAGAGTTGGTATTTAGAAAAGTCGATGCCATCAACAAAGGACTTGAATGCAAGTGCAAGTTTAATAACTTCAGTATCTTCCAGCTTGAACAGTGTTGTTGATCTTCTTAGAGACAGTTCATATCGCTGAAGGAAGCCATCCAGCAAATGTTGTGATGCTTTGAATTATTCTGGGGTATTTCTAACTGTGGTGCCATTGCAAGGGCAAATGCTTGAATATCAGCCCTGCACTCAACCAAAGCCTTTGCTCTCCTGTTAGCAATCCATTCACAGATGATGTCTTCCAGCTTAGGAAATAATGGTTGCCGACCTGATCCACATTTGCACTTCTTAACATTTCCCTCGTCAGCCTGTTGACTGAGGTTATCATACGCTGATAGCCATTTTCGGACCATTCAGAGATCCAACTTCTTCTGTTTGTAGAAAGCCATCAGATTCTTTCCCTGGGAGTCCTCCATGATTTTTTTCTTGTATTCGACGGAATAGCTCTTTCTTTTTGCACTCATCTTGTCTGGGGAGGGGGTGGTTAATTGAAGACTTATGAGACAGGAGTGGTAACTCAAAATGGCGATGGTTAAGAAGACACAACCACACCTGTTTGTTATCAAGTGCGCATGTTCTATGTGCATTGTCTGTACTTTGACCAATCAAAGTACACTTGCCAGTGTTTATGGGCCAAGGATTTCAACCATCTAGTGTGAGTGAGGATTAGGGTTACAGTAAGAATCATGGAGGACTCCCGAGAAAAGAATCTTATGACTTTCTGCAAACAGAAGAAGTTGGGTGTCCAAATGGTCCAAAAATGGTGAGCAGAGTGCAATAACCTCAGTCAACAGATGTCAATAATATTATTATTTTATAATTCAACATGTCTGTCATGTGTTGTTAATGATCTTAACTGGGGCTTATTTTTGGGTTAGGGCTTATATCATGACCACCCTGGGAAACCATGCTAGGCCTTATTCTCTGGTTAGGTCTTATTTCTGGAGAAATATGGTAGTAGCTAGTGAGCAATGATTAGAATGGCCATAAATAATAACAGTCACATAATCACACAATATTTTTGAGATGACAACTCTGGCAAGGCTCAAAAGACAAGCACAAGCAGTAGGTGCTAGAATTTCTCTAGTATGAAATATAAAATTCATATTTGAGTAAGAAACTAATGGGGGTTGAAAGAACGCACCTTGACACATAACTCCTTCATAAAATGGCAGCCTTGAGTTGTGGGTTGATGGAAGAGCGTAAACAAAGGATAATACCGACCGTGGTTTATTGCTGCCTGCCTATAATGCAAACTGTAATGTAAAAGTCCACAAATCTCTGTAGGTCCAAGGATGCAAACTATGTATTTGAATTTATGTTATAAATACTCATATTTATTTTTATATTTGTGTTTGTGCATGTGTGTGTGTGTGTGTGTGTGTGTGTGTGTGTGTGTGTGTGCATGTGTAAAACCAGTGCCTCATAATTGTAAGACCCAACAAAAGGATAAATACGTAGAAGACATTGTCATTTCTCTTTTAAAACTGACATTTTCCTTTTAAATGATTTTGTTTTAAAGTACAGTTAAAAAAAAACAGAAAGGCGTGGAAATTAGGCTCTTTGATACAGTAAAATAAAATTAAAATGCACGTGAAAGCTAAAGTAATAGAACAAAGCTGATTTCTTTAACCAAATTTTATTTTTTATTTTATTGTTTTTGTCAAAAACCTCCTTTCAGCAGTGGCCTGAGGAGAAAAGCTTCAACATTACCAACATTTTTAAACAGCCATTCAGTAATATAAATGAACAGATATTAAATATTATACATTAACAATTACACATATGTTTGCTAACTAGATTACATTTGTATGAAAGTAGAAGCAACTATTACAGTATATAATATATTTATGCATTAGAAGATGTTTAAATGAGCATTTGAAGAAGTATATTAGTGGGTTTGTCAAATAGATAACTGATCACATGATTAGTGCTTAGAAATTCAAATAAATGGAGGTGAGAGAAGAAAGAAGTGGGTGTAAAGCAGGCTAAGGGACAATTATATAAATATATATGGCTATTATAAGGTTTTTATTAGAAGTATAGTGGTGGGGCGAATAAAGTCACAAAATAATGTATATAGCTGGGAGATGTGGGGTATAGGATTCTGAATGAAGAGAAATGGTTTGAGGATATGGTAAGCAAGAGATAAAAGTGGCATTTATCCAGGAAAGGTAAAGGAGTTGCTCTACTAATTTGATATGTGAACCATTAGTTGTGTTTAAAATGAATGGGTTTCAGTAGCAGTGGGATGTGTTTCCATAATTTAGCTACACAATTGAATATAGAGAATGACCTGCAATATTAGATGATTTGGTTATTGTGATTAGTGATTTATCTCGAGATCATAAAATCTGTTGGAGTAGTGTTGTATTAAGGGCTGGACAATTGTCTATCTTATATAGAAGTTTGTGTATTGTAGTTAGCTGAGAAAGATCTGGGTGATGTCTAGCTTATATAGAAGTTTGCGTATTGTAGTTAGCTGAGAAAGACCTGGGTGATGTGCTAGTTCTAACCAGTTTAATTTTCTGTGGGCTAGGCAGTGGTATGTTCTATTGTTGTAGTTTACTGAAAATGTGGTTATTTTAGTACATTTCTCAAGTTTAGACAGCTGTGAGACTTGAAGGTTAGTGAAGACTGGGGCATCATAGAAGAGAGATGTCAGTAAGAAAGTAGAGGCTATACATTTTCTAGCTACGTCAGTGAGGTAGGATTTACTATTTAATTTCTCCAAGTATTTGGGGTTTCTAGTACCTTGATGGGAATGAACCCCATTCCTAAGTCAAAGTATGATTAAAGTTCATGAAATTAGTATTGTTTCAATATTTGATGCTAGCCAAAAATGTCCTTTTCAGCACCCCTGCAATGAGCCGAGAACTGACTCCTTCTGTAATTTGTATGGAGTTACACGCAAGGGTAACATACCTAAATATGACTGTAAATTCCTTTTTAAGAGACCCATTGCTCTTACTACTATTAGAACTGTTTGAGTATCCTTTTTCCACATTTCCCTCATTTCTGGCTGAATATCCTGGTATTTTATGCCTTTGTGTCTCTCCGTATGTAAGACACTGTAATCAATGGGTGTAGCAATTTCAGTGATCAATAAAAGTAAACAAATAACACTACTTAAAACTATACATTGCAGGACCCACAGTAACTATACATCATTGACCTAATTCCTAAACCATGAGCTGGTTACAGTCTTAGCCTGCTCACCAGGCAGACTCTATCCACAAGTCTGACTAATTGTTTTTTGGTGCCACGTGGTCCTAGTGGGTTCAGCCTCACTCCGTTCACCTTCGCTGCACTCAGGGTCACTATGCTCTCCTACCCTGCACCCATTCCCCACCTGTCCCCACTACATGAACATTTATCAATACCCTTAATCACCTGACCCCTTTTATCATGCCCACCATCCAATCGAAACCCACACCCTATTACACACTCTGTATCCTATCACATCATACTTTCCCAACCACCTGCCATTCTTCTATTCACTCTAACCCCTAGCACCTCCCACTAACCTTATTCTGCCTTCCATCCTACTGCTTTCTACCCACTCAACCCACATCTTACTATATAACTCACACCCCTTTCCCAATTATGTCTCAGGCCCAACAACACTACACTCCCTTATTACTACTCTCTCTAACTATAAGTCTCTCCATAGCCTCCATCATTACCTCCTATCACCTCACACTCACTCACTACAACAACCTAAAACCCCCCACTCTACCCCTAACCACCAGCTTTCCCCCATCACCCCAGTCGAATACTACCACCCCCATCCATTTATAGACAATCCCCCACCCATCTCAGCTCACCTATTTACCTGGACACCACAACCAGAAAACAACCAACCCTCAAATTCCACAGCCTAACAATTCTCTACCTCAAAACAATCACCACCATAGCAGCTCAGTTACTACTAGGAGTGGATATCCACCCCAACCCTGGTCTAATAACAACTCCAACTAACACCTGCAATTCCCAGCCCCACTCAAACATAAAACCACTGACTTAACTTAATACTTAACATAAATATTCAAAGTATCATGAACAAAATAGAATACCTCCACTCTACTATTTCCATTTACAACCCTGATCTAATGCTCATTACTGAGATGTGGCTTAAACCACATATCAAAGATAACTAAGTAACCCCACCTGGATACAACATTCTCAGGACTGAGAGAGTAAACAAAAGAGGAGGTAGCATTGCCCTACTCTAGAAAACTAGTTTCAAAATCCAACTTCTACAAAATGAATCCCCAGACTTCAAAAATGCAGAAACCAAATTCGCTAAACTCCACCTGAACCAGCATAAGCATCTAAACTTAATTGGGGTTTATATACCACCAGGTGACAACTGCACCACCCTAGAATCCATACTACATTGGGCTTTCCACTCCCTTCCCCATGAAACTATAGCCCTAGGTGATGTCAACATCAAATGGAACTCTATCCCCTCTCCAACACCCACTAGTCATATTAACCTTTACAACTTTACACAAGTCATTCATACACCTCAACCGAATCAATAATTCTGCTAAAAGAGAATCCATATTAGACTGGATCTTCACCAATCAAGCCAATACTGCCCATCAGTGCGGTTCACTGCCTGACTCTCTCAGTGACCATAACCCCACATTTATCCTTAACACAAACTAAAATCCAGTCACTGTCCCACCACACTACAAACCCACTCCCGAAAAAACTTCCTCACAGCTCACTTCTTAGAAGCCTTAAATTCCTGTAACTGGTCTCCCATTAAAAACCTCCCACTTGACAAGGCAGTCGAATACTTGAACTCCACATTTTTAAACATCCTTGACCACCAAGCCCCAACAAAAAACAATTAGGATACACAGTAACCCAGTCCCCTGGCTACAAAAAAACACAAGAGCCTCACTCAAAGACAGGGATAAAGGCTGGAAAATCAGGTGACAAAACAAGACACCCACAACTAGGCAAACCTTTCTTGAACATCGAAATAAGGCAAAAAAAACAAATCAAGATTGACAAGCAAAATCACTACATTTTCCTACAAAGAAAAAAAAACACAACTCCAACCTTCAAAAATTTTGGGCTGCAGTGAACAACATCCTCCAGCCAGGGAAAACCACCATAATCCCCAATATAGAAGGTACAAACTTAGACATAGCCACTTACTTCAACAAATACTTCATCTCCTCCATTCTCAAACTCATAAACAATACAAGCACTAACAACCTACCGCAAGCACCTATGGCCCAAAACAACACTATGCCCTTCTCTATCAGGCCAGTTCCAACACTTATTATCCAAAAATACTTAACTAAACTCAAAGCAACCACACTCGCCGCTGACAATCTTCCTGCCAAATACCTCCAACTTGCATCCAAAGCCACAGCCTGCCCCATTTCTCTTCTAATAAATAGATCCATTACTGAAAGTACAGTCCCTTCCCTGTGGAAGACCTCATTCATAATTCCCTTTCACAAGGGTGGCCCCTCTACTGACCTCTCTAACTACCGACCAAGTGAGATCCTCACCCCTCTATCAAAGATCTTAGAAAAACGTGTCCACCATCAACTCCTTATCCACCTTCTCTCCAATAACCTACTTTCCAAATCTCAACATGGATATCGCCCATCCCACTGAACCACCACTGCCCTGATCAATTTCACCAACACAATGAACTCACTCAAGAAACAAGGCAACCTAGTCTCCGCTACCTTTTTAGACTTATCCAAAGCATTCAGTACAGTTTCTCACAACAAACGTCTAACCTACCTCTCTGACCTCAGCATTAACAACCCTACCCTACTCTGGTTCACAAGTTATCTAGATAACTGACAACAGTCTGTCAAATGGCTCAGCTCCCTGTCTCCCCTATATCCTGTCACACTAGGCATCCCACAAGGCTCCATTCTAGGCCCCCTTCTCTTTAACATATTTACAAACCAACTCCACTTAGCAACCACCAAAGCTGGCATTGTTCAATATGCAGATGACACAAACCTGATCTGCTCTGCTCCTAGTATCCAGCTTCTACAGAAAAAAGCCCAAGAATCCTTTACTGAAATAGAAATCTGGCTAAGTAAGACTAAATTGATTATTAGACCCCAAGAAAACACAACTCATGTTGTTCCACGAAACAAAGACCAACAACCCCCACCTTCTTCATACTCTCAGCCAACAGGACCATCATCACACCAGTATCAGAGGCCAAACTACTAGGACTTACAATTGATCCACAACTAAGATACAACAAACATATCTCCATTACTATCTCCAAAGTCCATAAAAAGCTAGGGACCCTCTATCACTGCAAAAGGTACTTTGCCTCCAAGTCTAGAACAGATATAGCCAGAACCCATCTCCTATCCACATTAGTTTATGCATCCCCACTACTAACAAACCTAAATAAAACTGACCTGAACAAACTCTCCATTTGCTACAACAAAATCTCCAGGTTCACAACCGGAGCCAAATTATGCTCCCACCACTGCCAATCCCTATATTCATTACACTGGCTTGAATTTCCTAATTTACTGCACTACCACCACCTCAACCTAGCCTACCAAATACTATACTATCCTGAGAAAAATCCCTACCCTGACCGGTCTTCAAAACTTCTATAACTTAAATAGACACCTATGATACAATAATAAAGCTCTGATTAATAAAATCCCTTGTAAAAACAGCTCTGGTAAATCTCTCTTCCACAGTGAAGTCACCAAAACATGGAACACTCTGCTTCCTGACCTCAGATTACTAAAACTGTACTTCCACTTTCAAAAACCTCCTTAAATCATACCTTTACACTAACCATCTTTGTAACTGCTATGCACCCCCCTAAAGCTTCACCCCAATGCAAGACATTATTCCCTTATGCCTCAGGTTTTCACTGCTACTGTTCTCTTTTAATACTCACTGTACATATTATATGTAATACTAATTGATAAAAGCCTTGCTAGACTGTGCTCTAAACTTGCTCATTGTTATTTTGTACATATTGTATCCACTATGTAAAGCATGTTTCTCTATTGTTATTGACATTTATTCACTATGTAACCTAATAGTTTCACTTTGTGTCCAATATGATGTACTGTATGGAGCCTTTCTCCCCAGGACTCCACTGAAAAAGGACACCAGTTGTCCAGTCGGACTATCCTGGTAAACAAATGTTCAAAATACAAGAATACATGTGTGTAGTCTACTGTCCTGGGCCACCAATTTTAACCTTTCATCTGTTGGTTTAAATTCACCTCACCTTCACCATTCCTTTGTCAGATCCTGATTGACTTGAGGTTGTTCCAGGAGTTTTCTGTACTTGCAACTATATTTATGCCTTTTTCACATTTCTTGCCTTCTCCTCTGATGCTTTTCCTTATATTCATTCTTTCACTTTTTGCATATTCAGTTGCTACCTGATTTTTCTCTACTTCTAATCTGATTTCCATTCCTGCTTGACATCGATCTTTTGCTGGTAAATTAAGCAGGGAAGTCATCTTAGAGTTGTTCTCCTCATGTTTTAAAACGTTCACTGTGTTTGGGTCTGGTGAAGTCAGCAAATATGTATGCAGCCCTGTGATTGCAGATCTGTACATGTAATCATTTTCAAGGAGGCCCATACCTGCTTCAGAACAAGGAATATATAATCTTGGTACACACTTTTTATATATATCATTTGATAAGTGTGAAGCATTTTTCTTGTTTTCCTGTCCAGCTGATCTAATGCCTATTGGGGCCAGTCAATCACCCCAAAACTGCTCTTTTCAGTATTAATTTTAGTGTTCTAAAATATCCCTTATTGTGTTTTGTTCAAATTTATTCATGTTATATTGTTGATCCATCATCAATTCTCAAATATTTATACACTCCCTCTTGCTGAAGTTCCTTTATATCATATTACTATCCCAGACAGATATTTTCTTGGTGCTACAACTTTCCTGCTTTAAATGCTATTTTTGCACTTTCATCATGACCAAATTACATTCTTTTATCATCTATGAAAGTTTAAAACACTTGCAGTTGTGCTTTCAGTTCCTCATCTGATGAACTATACAGTTTTAAATCATCCACATAAAGAAGATGAGAAGTCTTTACACTTGTTTGTTTTCAACCATAACTTAATCTGTTAAGTAGACAGCTTAATGGGTTAAGGACAAGACAAAAGAGCATAGGAAACAAAGAGTCACTCTGGAATATCCTCTTTTGAATTTTTATCCTTGGAATAATAATTTGTCCTATATCATGGCTTAGCTGGAAAGTGATTTGCCACTATTTCTGGGTCACTGTAATGTAATTGATCAATGTATGGTGTATCTTATACATCTGTAAGTACTCCTTTATCCATGAATGTGGGATGCTGTCAAATGCTTTTTTGTAATCTTACTGTGCTTACTTAGACTCTTCTCATTTACAAATCTCCATTATGACTTACTTTAACAACAAATGATCCTTTGTTCCATACAACTGGAGCAAAGCAAGTCCAGAGTACCTACTGCTTTTCCTGATTGTTTTTGTAGATTTGCACATCTGTGAAATCATGGCCAGCCCTCTTCATTATACTATTGGCTATCCTCCACTTTTCTGGTCTATTCTGATCCTCCTCCCTCCCCCACAAGACCAGTTACCACCTAATCAGGGCCAGCCCTTGTCATCATACTATTGGCTATCCACCACTTTTCTGGTCTAGTCTGTCCACCCCCTCCCCCACAAGACCAATTGCAGCCTAACCTAGCTTTCTTAAGGTACAGGATCCATTTTTAAAATCTCCTTGGTGTAGCTGCTTGTCTCGTTGGGTGGAGTGTCCATACCTAAGATTATTTTTCAAAAACCTAGGGTTCTTTTTTATGAACACCTCTCAGTGCCAATAATTTTTTTGTTATGCTAGCTCCACAACTTAAAGTGTGAAATAACGTGTTTAAACTGAAAAGAAAAACAAGCATTAGTGTATACCTGATAAGGAAGTGTAGTGGCCCATAACTCAATAGCTTAATTCTGTGCAGAACATGCCATTGTTGTTCTATGCCTCCACCATGGTTCTGCATTCCTCCTAACCAGTTTAAGGCCGCTGATAGTTTTTTGTGCACTGCGTGCACAGAGGGAACTAACACTTGCCTGCTCCATTTGCCATCACTCAGCTCAGGTTCACCACACTCCCCTACCCTACCCCTATTCCCATCCACCCCACATCACTTTCATTTATCTTAACTAAACCACATCCCACACATCTTCAACCTATCACTGTCCTCCATATCACAAGTCACTAACTAATCAGCTTCTTACACCTCATAATTATATAATATCATTCCAACCCCTATCTATTCCTTTCCTAACTTCTCAAAGTCTCAACTACATCTTTTTCTCATCACCGCACTACTCATACCACCACTCCCTCCTCCACTAACCCCCCTCCTAAAACTCAATATTCAGACATGTTTCTCTTACACATACTATTCATCCCATTACTACTAATGGCTCTCTTCCTAACAGCACCTAACAACTTTTCCATAATCTACTTAAAATCCCCATCTACCTTTTAACAAACCCACCTCTATCTGACTTATCTCACTTTGACATAACACCTCACATCTACAACTCCACAAGCATTGAACTATTCCCATATAGATACCTCCCCCATGCTAACCCCTCATTAATACGACTAAAACAACTACCTATACCTCCCAAAGATTTCCCCCTAAGTACAAGTAAAACATCCAATCTTCATTTATGTGAAGATATAAAATAAAAAGGTACTGTGGCTGGAGAGTAAAAAGCATACTTTAATTTACAATGATGAAAAAATAGGTAGGCGCTTTCAAGGTTGCCCTCTTCTTAAGACCTTAATAAAACAAACTCACATGTTAAAAGTTTAAATACAATTGACAGACAATAAAAACACACATTTGCTAATGAGGCAAACCTCTTTTTCTTAAAAGAGGTTTTAAGGAGACAGTACTATTCAGGCCAGGTGGAACATAGGCTTTAAAATCAACAATCCATCTGAGCTCGATGTACTTAGTTTCATTACATAAATCTCCCTATCTTTGACTCTCATTAATCTTCTGTAAAACCAAAAACTTAAAATTATGATCCATACCACACTCAGATACATGTTTGGCCAGTGCATTTGTCAATTTATTGTTAAGTATGTCATTCAGATGTTCCATAACCCTCTCCTTCAGCATACGGTTTGTCCTGCCTATATAGAATCCACTACACAAATTGCACTTAGCCAAATATACTATATTTTTAGTGCAACAGTCTGCATTAAAAAGAAAACTCTGTTGGCTTAGAAGACAATGGATGCACAACCATGCAAGTCGACCAAATATTGCAGTAGGCTTTACAAGCCCTACAGGCATATGTCCCCTTGCGCTGTGAAGCAAACCATTCATTTGTTCTATTATACTTGTAACATAAGCATTGCTTCAAATTCCTGCTATTCTTGAAACTGAATTTGGGGACAGGCTCTATAACCCTACTTATTTGGGGATCTGTTAATAAAATAGGCCAGTTCTTTTTCACTATCTCACACATTCTATTAACATCCCCAGAAAAAGTTAAATATAACCTATTCACCATCTCAGTACCTACTCTTCCATCATCATGTACAGTCATAGGGGACTTGTCAGAAAAAAAGGGTTTCATTTTGTTATGATCTAACAAGCTCACTTCCTTCATTGCATTATTTATTTCATCAGTTCTATAGCCCCTATTCTTAAGATCTATCTACAGACCATCTAGTGCCTCTTCAAGATTTTCCGCATCAGTGTGCAGTCTCATGCAAAGAAGTACCTGATTTTTTACTATATTTTTAATAATGTGCCTGGGGTGCATACTAGAGCGATGAAGAATATTGTTTCAACTGCAACTTTTTCTGTATAACCTTGTTGATATGTTACCAAACATATTCTTACTCACAGTAATGTCCAAGAAATCAATCTTAACTTGGGAATAATGTAGAGAAAATGAAAGATAGGAAGTAGTATTCCCTAAGGATCCTACAAAACTCTCAAGCTCTACCTTGTTGCCATGCCAAATGAAAAAGATGTCATCCACGAAATGTTTGTAAAAGGTAATGTGCTGCTTAACCATTTCACAGCAAAAGGCCGACTCTTTTTCCCAATTGGCCAGCACAATATTGGTGCATGTATTGGCACACGCTGTGCCCCTGGCAACCCCTACTGTCTGGAGGAAATATTCATGCTCATAATCGTGTAAGGTCATGGAGTTTATAGAGAAATTTGGTAGAGCAGACTATATTTGCATCAGCATATTGAAATAAGGTAGCATTTGTTGTAGCAGAGTAGAGGTCATTGATGAACATGTCAAAAAGTATGGGGCCTATTTTAGATTGTTGTAGGACATTGATACTAGAAAGAAGGTAGAGAAGAGTTGGTGAGCCCTAAGGATGAGTGTTTATGCAAGAGTTTCTGGTGGGAGACAATATCAAAAACTCTTGATTAGTGTAGGAAGATGGTGGAGATTAGGCTTTGGCATTTATGTGGGTGTTTACAGTATTAACAAAATTCAGCAAGGACAGAAGCCATGTTTGGCTGAAGACAGAAAGTGGTTATCTCTTAGATAGTTGAGAAGTTTTATTTGCTATTGAATATAAGTGACCATGTTTACTACATATAGCAACAATTAAATCCAATACAGAATACAAGAAAGTGTTCTTATGAAAGAACAAAAGAGAAAAAGATGCAAATATGATAGAAATATAACAATAATATATCAATAAAACTTTACTTTATCTCATTTCCTATCCTGGTTTGGTGGGGGGGGGGGCAGATCATCAAAGTTGCTGTATACAGACAATGTGGCATTACAGGCAGACTTTGACAAGAATTTCAGCAACAAATAAGGGCATGGAATGCAAACCTTAAGGTACATGGGATGAGACTGAGTATAGATAAGGCAGCTGTAATGGCATCAAATGGGCGAAATGAGAAAAAGTTGAGAATTGAGATAGAATGGAAAATAGTGGAACGGGTTAACAGCTTTGAGTATCTGGGAAGGGTGGCTGAGGAGAAAAGAACTTTGAATGAGGAGGTCAAAACCAGAATCTGAGACATTGCAGCCAACTGGCATGAAGTACCAGGTATTGTACATGGTAGAAGAATGCCAAAGAAGATCAAATGTAAGGTGTACAAAACAGTGGTGTGACCAGTGCTACTGCATGGTATGGAAACCTGGGCAGTAAAGTCAGAACAGTTGAGGAAGTGAGGTGATGAAGTGCCTGAGACAGGTGGTAGAATGTACACTGTGGGACAGAAAAGAAATTAGAACATAAGAACAGGAGCCAAAGTAGCTCCAATTGCA
Source organism: Protopterus annectens (assembly GCF_019279795.1). NCBI lineage: Eukaryota > Metazoa > Chordata > Ceratodontiformes > Protopteridae > Protopterus > Protopterus annectens. The sequence continues at coordinate 618,137,725 of NC_056746.1, read as the reverse complement.
AAAGAGGTCAAAGAGAACAGATTATGGTGGTTCAGACACATGTGCAGAAAAGCAGAAAACAGTCTGGTGAGAAAGATTTGAGACAGACAGGAAGAAGGCAAGAGGAACCAAGGACATCCAGCAAAAATCTGGATGGATTTTGTGCCAAGTCAATGTAAGTCTTTGATGCACCTGAGAAATAAAAATCCTTATTTGAGTGGTATACAGAATCCTCCAACATAGCCCTTTCTGGGCACATACATCAACACATTACCTTTCCTCCTTGTCTCTGCCAAGAACTCAATATTCACCATCTCCCTATGCTTGCCAAATTGTTCATTTAATCCAGGGATTCCAGACTGTTTCCAGTATCCTCTCCCTTTGTTCATAGGTCTGAAATTTAGTTATAATGTACCTTGGATAAGACAGCCTGGTATCCAATGATGAAGAGACAGTCTTATCCAAGGTCCATTATAACTAACTTGATAACCACTCTATGTAGCCAGTAACTCCTTAATGTATTTCATACATTAAACTCCTTCACTTTTCCCTGTAACATCCACCATCCTCAGACTTTTTCTTCAGTGTAATTGAGTCTCGCTTTTCCTGTCTTAGCTCTGACACTTAGCTTAAAAATCCCTTCCTCCATTGAATAGATAGCTTTGGAATGATCATTCAGTACAGTTTCTGCTGTCTCCCACTTCTAATCCTGAGTATGCAGGTGCTCTTTCAGGGCTTCTGTTTTATTTCTTTTCATTTTATATTGAAAGATACCTCATGAATTTCTTGCCCTTCCAGTTCAGCCTCGTTTGTTCTTCTTTCAGCCATCATTCAGAGATCTCTCAAGTCACTAGTTTATTCTATTTTATTTATCTGCTTACTTTGACCACCATTTTTACTCTTCTTTCTCATGCAAGCATCTTTCTCATAATACTGTCTTTGAACCACAGCATAGGAAACTATTTTCACATAATTTAATGAGCAATTATAATTTTTAACATCTAGGTTCATGGGTTCATAGGTGTTTACTAGGCTAATGACCACAAGAGCCTTTTTAAGCCTAGCTATGCATCCCAAATCTCTGACAAGTTCTGATACCCTTGGTAAGTGTAAGCATTGGCCTGGGAGATGAACCATTTACAGGTTACCTGTTTGCATCAGAGACATAGGTGCCAAACCATGGATGAATTTCTGGTTTTCCCACTCAATTGTCCAAGTTGCACTTGAATTGGATTAGGGAGGAATCTCCATTAAGGAAACCACAGTAAAAAAATTTCTCCAAAGCCAACTTCATGCTTCTTAAGACAGAAGTGGTGAACTTCATGACACCCATGCAGATGGACAATACAGTTACAACTGCTGAATCCTACACAGATGCACTCTATAAGCACTTACACGAGTGCATGGATCATGCTATCCTAAACAGAACCAAGATGCTATCCTCCAAAAAAGGAAGCCAATCTGGTGGTCGCCTGCCATAAAAAAACTGTACAACAGAAGAAAGAATCTGTTGCAAAAGAGAATAAAATCCCATGAGTATAGGAGCTCCCTGGTCAGCCTCAGTAAAAAGCTGAGATCCCTTATAAGATCCTCCAAAGCTAGCTACGAAAACAAAATCACCACTAATTCTAAGGACAACCACAAAGCATTCTATAGCTATGTCAAGAATCTCGATGGCAACACCCAGATCTGCTCTGAGTTACAGCACAATGCACGAAAATTACAGAACCAACTTATATTGCCAACATCCTGGCAGAAAGGTTCAGTGCTAACTTTATCCCCCCCTTCACCCCCTAAAGGGCCCATATCTATACAGGAAGAATGCAGATTCCCTGTAATCATAACTACACAGGTAAAAGCTGCACTCTCTAAAGACAAAAACACAGTATTCATGGGACTGGACAACACCCCAGGCTGCGTTTTACATGAACTTCAGAACGTACTGGCTCCCCACTTACGCACCATGTTCAATAATAGTCTCGCGTCAGGCTTTGTGCCCACTGAATGGCACACAGCAACAGTCATCCCACTCCACAAAACGGAGCCACCACTGATCCCGGGAACTATCGACCTATTAGCCTGATGAGCCTGGTCTGCAAGGCCATGGAATGTATCATCATGGAACTCATAAACAAAGACACTGGTAACCTCCAAACTCTGGATCCCACCCAGTTCGGGTTTGTGAAAGGCAGATCATGCTTCCTGAACCTGATAGACTTCTTTGAGGCAGTCATCAATGCCGTAGATGAGGGTAAGGTGGTTCACACAGCCTATCTTGACCTCGACAAGGCTTTTGACACCATCCCCCATTTTGGAATTAAAGCTAAACTCACTAAACTAGGTATAAATCCCTACGTCACAAGATGGGTTGCCAACTGTCTCACTGACAAAACCCACACTGTAAAAGTTGCAGACTCCAAATCTGACCTCAAAGCAGTGACAAGTGGAGTACCACAGGGTTCTGTCCTGGGACCTCTCCTGTTTGGTATCTACTTCTCTGAAGTACAGGCTAACACAGAAGGCCTCTGGCTAATGAAGTTCACAGATGACTGCAAACTAGGAGCCATAGTCAAGTCTCCAAATGATGTGGACATCCTACAGAAGGGCCTCACTGAGACAGATGTCTGGTGTCAGAGCCATGGCCTCAAGCTCAATGCCAAAAAGTGCAGTGTCATCCCCTTTGGTAAAAACTCTGTACCTATGAACTACCACATAGGCAGCAATCTACTTAACACCGAATGTGTGATAAGAAACCTTGGGTCCCAGGTGGACTGTAGTCTCCCCTTTGATAGTCACATCGCCACAGTATTCAGGAAGTCCTTCTACGTGGCACACCTCATCATAAAAGGGTTCTCATCCAGGAAAAAAGAGGTAATTGTTCCCCTCTACTCGACACTCATTATACCCATTAAAGAGTACAATGCCCCTTTTGGAATGCACCTCACAAGACATCTGCAGCAGCTGGAAAGGCCACAGAAGTACCTCACAAAGAGGATTACTGGCCTCAAACAAATGCCCTACACTGACTGCCTCAAAAAACTCCAGCTTTACTCCATAACATATTGCCTGCTCTGAGGTGATCTCTGCCTAACATATGAAGCTATGTCAAACCCAGAGCTGTTGGACATGTTGCACCTAAAGAAATCCCAATCCCTCCAAGCTACACGGTCTAGGGACCTAAACTTTGTCACCACAATAAACAGGACTTGCTGGAGGGATAGATTCCTGTCCCAGAGACTCCCATACTCTGGAAGAGGCTACCCATCTATGTCAAGCAAAGTTCTTCATTAGCACTCTGCAAGAAAAATCTTGATGAGTGGATGGGAAATAGGAAATACACCCCGGGGATCACTTCTGTGTCTCTGCTCAACAGTGGCACAGGAAAAAAAAAACTTTCTTGGGTGGTATAAGCCAGGGAACCTTGTTGGCTAGGCTTATGCAGGCCCTTGGGCCAATAGCCTAGTACCTACCTATGAACCTATGAACCTATGAACTCTGCTTCACATGGATGGGGAGCCTGTTCCACAGATGGGGTAGTCTCTAGGATACATAACTATCTCTCCAGCAGGTCCTATTTATATCACAGGAAAGGTTTAAGTCTTTAGAACAGGTAATTCTGGTATTGTTTTTTTTTTTTTTTTGTGGATATGCAGGCGGTCCATCAGAGTGGGGTCTAACAATGCCCTGTATGCCAGGCATAGATCTCCCCTCAATAGCCTGTAGGAGACAGAATACTGGGATAGGGCCTTGAGGCAGTCTGCTTAGAACATATTACTTGTACCCTGTATTCTTTTAGTGAGGAACCTCTGCGGACATTCCAGTTGTTGGATATGCCTGGTTAGGTACATATCAAAGGGAGCATTGTACCCAATAACAGGTCTGATGAATGCTGAATACAGGGGAACAATGACTTCCTTGGACTTAGATGCCATACCTTTGTTTATAAGTTGCACAACATAGAATGATTTCCTCACCACTGTAGACACATGATGATCAAAGGCTAGATTACTATCTGGTTTACCTTTACATGTGCATATTGCATAAGGGCGAACAGCATTTTTCCGAAAGGCAGTTTGCAAAGTTTGCAAATGCTGAACGGAAAAAGGTTCGAATGTGCAATGAGTGAATGCACAGTGAGATTTGCTCATTGCACATTCGACATTCTGGGGTGGATTCCACTATAGTGGGGATCGGGAAATTGTTCCTTTCCTCATTGTAGTGCGATCTCAAAGTTATAATAATAAAGTAGGGGGGTGTGATGGGGGGTGCAGGGTGGGCTTGCCCCCCTGCGTTACACTTTGTTTTTTTTTTTTGTTCAACATTAATGTTCAAAAAACAGTGAATCTGCTTTTCAATTTGCTGTTTTTCAAACATTAAGGACTGTCAACATTTTCACTTTTGTGGTTTTGAGTCGCTCATATAAGCACTCAAACCACTGTGATTCGAGTTTATGAAGGTAAACCTTACTATCTATGTGTCTCCCTAAGTCCCTGACTACTTGGTTAACTCTAAGGGGTGTGTTGTCCAAGGACTGATCCCTGAGGGACTCCACTTGTGACTGGCCTCTTTATACAAGTGGATCCCCAATTCTAACTTCCTGGGTCCTGTCTGTGAGCCAGTTAGCTATCCACCGGGTGACATACAGGTTTGTACCTAACCTCTTGAGTTTGTCAACAATGCCCGAGGGGGTATTGTGTCAAATGCTTTGGCCAGGTCAAGGTAGGCAGTGTGAACAGTTTTGTCCTCATCCATTGCTTTGGTGACTTTCTCAAAGAAGTCCACCAGGTTGAGTAGGCAGTGTGAACAGTTTTGTCCTCATCCATTGCTTTGATGACTTTCTCAAAAAAGTCCACCAGGTTGAGTAGGCATGATCTGCCCTTGACAAAACCAAACTGGGTTGGGTCCAGTATCTGGGGGTTTACTATATCTCTATTGATCATCTCCATGATAATTCTTTCCATGGCTTTACATATAAGACTAGTGAGACTTATAGGTCTGTAGTTTCCAGGGTCTGTAGATGGCCCACCTTTGTGCAGAGGGATGACTGTTGCCTCTCTCCATTCATGAGGCACGAAGCCTGTTTGGAGGCTACAGTTAAATAGTAATTTCAGAGGGTCTATATTATCGCAGCAAAAGTGTATATGTGTGACTACATAAAATTCGACACATAATGCATGAAAGCTGAAAATCATGACCATCTATCATCAGGAACATTTGGCTTTGTTTGACTGCCATGGCTGTGAGCTTTTGGAGCTCATGATCAAGCATAACATCTAGAGGCTTGACAAATTGCAGGAGGATATTTGCGGTCTTGACAAAGGTATTCACCAGTCGGGTTTATACCAAAGGTGCCGCCCTCAATATGATCTTATTTTTAAACAAGGTTATTTCTAACCATAAGGCTAAAAAATTAGAGCGAGACCGTAGGGCTTACCAGGCTGGAAATGCTTATCCGCCTCCTCCAGTTGCCCCTGGGGTTCACTCAGTGCATTTTAATTCTGTGTCTGAGGACACTGGTGCTCAGGATAATATGGGGGCTAGTGCCCCTTTAGATGCACCAGGGCCAAGGAGGTCCGAGAGGTTAAGGAATCGCAGGCCCCAACAGTGGAGCCCTTACCTGCAGGGGAACAATTGGTGACAACAGGGGCAGAGGAATGGCCCTTACATGAATTCGAGGAGATAGTGGAGGGTACTGTATTTAATGGACTGAACATTATTGTTAATTCTACAAGTGATTTTAATATTTTTAATTACACAGATGTGAGTCTCTCTATGATGCATTCAGATTTGTTTAGTAAGGGGCATAATTTTGTGCCTAGCAGAAAAAGCATTGTAGCTGAGTTAATTTGTGATTTTAAATTGCACGTTCATAATTTGAATTTGAAGTACTTGCACAGGGAGGATATTGCCGTGTTTAATGCAGATAGTAATACAGTTAGAATGCCTAGTACATATAACCCTGATTTACATGGTATTTTAAAGTGCTTTGAAAGTGTGTGTGAAATGGACTTTCATCATTTTTTAGGTAAAAAAGGCAATTTTAACCTCTACTGAGGTTGAACTATTGGCCAAATTAAGGGGGAGAGGTGATCTTAGATTTATGCAGCCAGATAAGGGTGGTGGATTGGTTGTGATGCAGAAGGATGTTTATATTCAAAGTATGTTTAATTTGTTGTATAGTGATGTCTATTGTGAAGCCTCTCTTAATGAAGTTAATATTGCTTACCATAAAACTGATTGTGAGTTGTTTGATATGCTTACGCAGGATCAAATAAGTATAGATGAATTTGTTTGTCTGTGGACTCTCCCAAGATACCTGTGATTTTTGGTGCACCCAAAATTCATAAAGATCTTGTTACCCTCCCTTTTCAGCCAATAGTGGACTCAGTCTGGTCCAAAACCAGTTATGTTGCAAAATTTTTAGATAATCAACTTAAGTGCAGGGTTCAGGGGATTACTCACTTGTGTCGTGACTCTTGGCATTTTTTGGAAAAGTGTAATGAACTAGTTTCTACAGGTGAATTATATACCTTCCTGACTATAGATGTCAAGGATTTATGTAGTTGTATCCCACACGAGCTTGGTTTAACCTGGTTTTCTGACTTTTTATTTTACGAATTTGGGCTGGAACAGAATAGTATTAATGTTTATTCACAATTAATGGAGATGGTGCTGAGCAACAATTTTATTTATTTTGAGGGGCATTATTTTAAACAACTTCTTGGGGTTGCCATGGGCTCAGCATGTGGCCCCTTATTTGCGAACATGGTCATGGCATGGTGGGAGAGATGTTTTCTGTTTACGTCCCCTTTCATGTCCTCAATTTCCTTGTATTTACGCTATTTGGATTACCTATTTGTTGCTTGAAGGGTCCACCCAAGGATATTTTCAGGTTTATGGATTACATTAATTCTAGTATTGATTTTCTTAAGTTTAAATTTTCCATGAATTCTGAAAAAAATTCTTATTTGGATGTTATGCTTCATAAGTTGGATGATGGGAAGCTTAAAGCTACAATTTTTAGGAAGTCTATTTTTTCTAATAGTATATTGCACTTTTCAAGTAGTCATCCATTCCATATTAAGAGAGGTATAGTCAAGGGTCAGTTGGTGAGAGCTGCCCGCATGGTCTCATTGTATGATGATTTTTTACAGGAATGTGATTTTATGGGTCAAATGTTTTTGGACCGGGGTTACCCCCAGGACCTGATTTTCAATATTAAACAAGAAGTGATTAATAAGCATATGAGGGGCTTTTATAGGCCCATTTTGAGACATGATGGGGTTGCCCTAGTTAATAATGTAGGGCCTGCCATAGATAATCATTATATGGGGGGCAATAATGCTTCGGTGTTTCAAGGTAATGATCTGTCTTCCATTGATGATGTTGAAGTTGTTCCTATTATTGGTGGTATTTGCCCATTTGTTTCTACCTTTTCTATGGAGAGTCAGTTGGTGCAGGATATTGTCAATAAAAATTGGCATATTCTTGTAAGTGAACCTAGTATGGCTAGAGTGGTCGATGATTATCCTAAATTTGCTTTTAGAAAGGGTAGGAATTTAAAGGCACTTCTGGAACACATTCCAAATTTGTATTTGGATGTGGATGAAAGGATGGCACCTTGTGGGATGTGTAATCAATGTAAGCATGTTATGACTACCTCCAGTTTGGAGTTGAATGGCAGGAAGATTGTTATTAAAGGTAAATTTAGTTGCTATTCCCATGCAGTAGTATATGCTGCTGTGTGTGATCAGAGTCCTGTTTTTTATGTGGGTAAGACACAGTGTAAGTTGTCACAGCGAATATATGAGCATATGTATGATATTCGCAAGGGGGATATCAACAATGCTTTATTTGGACATATTCAAAGTTTCCCTAATCACTCTTTCAAATTTGTGGTGCTACAACAGGTCAAATGTGGGGATAGAAGGGGGCCTTGAAAGTTATTCTTTGAGGAAAAGGAAACCTGGTGGCAGGTTTTCCTTAATGCTGGCCAGCCCCAGGATTAAACAATGGGCAGGATTCACGAAGGCTTGCACGGAGTCTAAGAGTAGTGTAAGACTCCATGCAGCCCTCGCGATCCAGGAAAAGCCCGAAATTCCATGTAAGAGACCAGCTAAAACGTCTCTTACACGGACTGGGTGTGGATATGCTAATCACCTCACTTGCAGCTGAAAGGCATGCAAATGAGGTAGATTAGTGATCCACGAAGCCCAAACCAGCCCATGTAAGAGCCGTGTTAGCTGCAGAAATGTACTCAGTTGACAACTGAGTACGTTTCTGCAAATAACACAATGGAGCCATGTCAGCTCCAAATAAAGGGTGCATATGTGTCAGGCAGCATGCCAATGGCCAAATATGTGGCCATTGGCAAGGTACCCTGATGCAAATATGAGAAATAAATAATTTTATTTTTCGGCGATCGCCGATGTTTAAACGCAGCGCAGCCCCACGCAAATGGGCTGCGCTATATAAAACATAAAATTGAAGGTTATAAACCCACAAATGTGGGTTTTATGCAATACATGGATTTACAATGCAGGGACCAGCAGACCAAAAACAACATGGCCACCGTTTAGTGGTTGCTAAGGGGGGAAGCTGAGTCTAAGACATGTAACTAAGCATTAATAGGCAATCTGATGTAAATGAGTGTTAGGATACTGAATCCCACTGTCACATAGCAAATGAGCACATTCTGAGTAGTGTAAGAGTTACATAAGGGGGAGGAACAGAGTAGGAGATAGGTGACATCACAGGGGGGAATGGCAGAAAGAAATGCAGTTCATTGGAGATCAGTGTTACATGACAGATGTCAGACACATATCATGGAAAGAGGAGTGCTACAAGATAAGCATGGGAAAGTCAAGAAATGGATGGTGTACACTGTTGCTTACACCAAAGTTTCTTGCTGGGCATGCATGCGCACGTGTGCGCACCATGAGGCGTGAGTAGGGCAGTGTGCGCGCGTGTAAGGCAGACTGAGCATGTGGGAGCCTGTTGGCAGACTTGTAAGACTGTTTGCGCTGGTGTGCGCATGTTATAACCCGAATATGAAGATTCTAAACTGTGTAAGCATGTGTGCGCGCGTGTAAGCCACTGTGAGCATGTTTCTGCTGGTATGCGCATTGCTCCCCCCTGAGGAAACAGAAAGGAAAAAGGAAGCAACAGAATTAGTAGGAAGCTAGCAGGGAATACTGCTGGAGCTAGCAGGTGAAAACAATTAGAAGCAGGCAATTACACAGGCAGAATAGTAGCCCAGCCAAGCACTTAAAACTCTGCAAACAGCAGTGCAGGATGTTTCTCTCAAGAGACACTGCAAGACAGGAGTAAGCTATTAGAAGTGAAAACTGAAAAAGCTGAACTCAGAGCAGAAATGCTAGGGGCTGCCATAGCTGTGATAAGGAGACATAGGCGACTTGCTGAGAGTCGTGACAATGCAAATGGTGCCAGACAACCCAGAGTGAGGAGACGGAGAAGAGTGTACAGGCCCAGGGTCACCTACCACGGGTTACATGAGCTGGAGATAGTGGAGCACTATAGAGTGGACAGAGACCTCCTGCAGAAAATTGTCGAGCTGTGCAGGCCACGCCTCACACACAGAACCAACAGAGGGGAACCCATCCCAGTGGAAACCAAGGTATGTGTTGGCCTAAGAATACTAGCAACAGGTACCTTCCAGAGACCAACTGGTGATATGATGGGGATATCACAGGTATCAGCCTCCAGGGTACTGCACCACTTCCTGGATGCCATGTCAGCACATGTCGGTGATCATGTATATTTCCCCAATGCCCGTGAGGTATTGGCCAGCAATATGCATCTCTTCCAGCAAATAGCGGAATACCCTGAGGTAGTGGGTGCAATAGACTGCACGCACATACGCATCAAAGCACCAGCTGGTGAGCAGGGTAGGGCCTACATAAACCGCAAGGGCTTCCCCTCCATCAACTGCCAGGTCATGTGTGATGCCCAGGGCATAATAATGAATGCGTGTGCTGGCTGCCCTGGGAGCTACCATGATTCCCATATCTGGCATTTGACGCAGCTGTACCAGACATTTGCCAATGGGGACGTCCCACATGGACACCTAGTGGGGGATGCAGGTTATACACTGGAGCCGTGGCTGATGACACCCATCAGAAATGCACACACACCTGAACAGGAACGCCATAATGAGGCACACGCACAAACACGTAATGTAATAGAGCGTGTGTTTGGGCTGCTCAAGTCACGGTTCCGGTGTCTGGACACATCTGGTGGAGCCTTGCATTACTCACCAACTACATGTACCCAAATTGTCATGGTATGTGCTATGCTACATAATATGATCTTGTGAAAACAGCTGCAGCAGGACCAGCATAGGGCCAGGCCAAACAGCCCCCCACCATTGCCAAGGCCATCACAGGCAGAGCGTGACTCGGAGGAGGAACAACCTGAGCCTACCCCAGTAGGCAGAAGGAGGCGTGCCCAGTATGCCCTGGCCTTGGCAAAGAGGCAATGCATAGCACATACACTGGCTCAGTAGGAAGCCTGGGAATGATACCCCTCTCTGACTCACTCATATAATAACAGGGATGCCTAAAATGACATAACCTGCTCTCAAACATGTACAGGGAGTGTAGTATGTGCATCCGACAGAGGCAGCCCTGCAGCACCACCTGAGGCATGAATGCCATGTGTTAAGCAATGTAACACCATGTAGTATATGCAAACTTGATGACCCTGACTAACATCCTACCCTCACCAAGCATGATGCCACAATATGACGATGAGATGATCAATTGCAATAATTGGCTGAAGTATTGCTGTTAGTCAAAGGGGATCCAATGTGTACCAGCCTGGGATGACATGCTGAGCATGACATGATGCTCCACCTGCTAGGGGTGGTGTGCACCTATCAGTCCTGGCCTTATGGATACTGGCAAAGGCTGTTGTTACCCACAGCATGCCTTGAATAGGTAAGGCTCAAAACACAAACCCACCTCCATAGGTATCACAAGGGATAAGAACCTAGATGTAATGCTACACAATGCCAGAAGTCTAAACAGCAAGATGCATGCAGTCTAAACTCCCCCAGTATGGCAATGTTGATATCTGTCCTGTAACAGAAAACTGGGTCAAGGCTCACAACAGCAGCCTAACACTACCAGGTTACACCTCATACGGTGCTGTACAGCCTCAAAACAAGGAACACGCTAAAAAAGGAGGGTGACTAGCAATAATTGTCAAGGATAACCACACCCCCATGTTGGTACCACAACAAGAAGCAGCATGGACTAGCCATGGTCAAGTAACAGTGGCTAAAACTGCCTCCCAGTTTATAGCCTGCTACAGACTACCGTCCTAACACCAGGAACTGCACTTGGCCTATGTTGGAATACATGAATATATCAAGCCCTCCAAACCACATTATATTGGGTGACTGAAAATACCCAAACATAGACTGGGAGCATTATTCTAGCTCCAACACTGTAGGACAAAGGTTCCTAGAATCCATAAACCAAAATGCCCAGGAACAATGTACCACTCCCACAAGAGGGGTAAGCATACTGGATGTGATAATCAGCAACATGGGTACTGGATGGCAAGATGAGAAGTGTATCCCTCACTGGTAAGACCAGACCATAGAGTAATCACACCGTATATACACATCCTGACCACAGTACCTGGCCAGAAAACCACAGTGAAAAACATGTGTAAAGCAAAAGTTGCACTCCTCCAAACTGATGTGGAATCCATTAAAGGCCCTTTGCAGGTGCAAAATATGGGCCACACCTCAGAACCTGTTATACAGGCATTCCATGAACACTGCCAGGAATGCATGGATTATGCAATCCCAAATAAAACCAAGACACAATGCCATACATACAGGCATCTGGCATGGTGGACTCCAGCCATTACCAAACCATGCAAGAGAATGAGGAAGCTACTACATGATAGAGCAAACATAAAAAGGGAAGTAATCTCTGATCAGTAGTATGGCAATAAAATATGTCCACTCATACAATCCACTAAGGCCAGCTACAACAAGTTGAAACTGTGAATCTTGAGGCAATGTTACACCTGCCCCATGTACACAGACAACCCTCACCTCCCCCCAAGAAATACAAATATATGTGAGAGATGCAACCATTTATCCAAACTGGAGGCTGAGCTCTCTCAACTCAGTACTGTCAAAACTAGTCAGGAGGAGAAGGTAACCACACACACCACAAACCCAGTCTCACATAGACCTATCACAACTGCAAACCAAAGACATAAACACAGAAAAACATTCCCGGTGGCTCTAATTACAAACACACCACATCAACAGAGGCCTCCAAAGCAGACACCCAAGCAACCACTACCTCCAAACATAGCACATGCAACACATAGTACACAAAGCTGGTGTGCCAAACAGTCACAGGCCAGAAGGAGAAACAACATGCCTGATACAGTTGTAATAGGTGACTCCATAGTCAGACACACTGCTGTCCCGCTCACCAGACTGAACAAGGGAAAGGGTACAGTAAGCTGCCTGTAAGCTGCTACAATACGCCACATAACACAAGTACGCAGGTCACCCCAAAGCAAGTAGAAATATGATGCAGTTATTGTCCATGCTGGAGTGAATGACCTGAGATGTACCTCCCCAGACTACATGAAAAGAGACATAGATGAGCTGTCCGATTATGTAGTCCAGGCCGGTATGACACTGACCGTGTGCAGCATCCTACCCTCACCAAGAATGATGCCACAGTACAAACACAGAATGATCAGCTTTAACAAGTGGCACAATTACTGGTGTCATTCCAAGGGGATCCAATGTCTGTCTGCTTGGGATGTCATGCTTGACAAGCCACGCTGCTGTGCCAGGGATGGCTTGAACCTGTTACCCCTGGGCGTCTGGATATTGGATAAGGCTCTTGCCACCTCCATAGAGCCTTTTGCAGGCAAGGCTGAAAAGACTAACCCACCTCCCTAGAAAACATAAGTGGAAAGAAACATAAGGGTAATGCTGCCCAATGCCAGACGTGTAAATCTCAACATGCATGCTCCTGAGGCCCTCCCCAGTATGGAGAACATCGATGTCCGTGCAGTGACAGAAACCTGCAGCAAGGCTCCTGACAGCACACCAGCACTACCAGGTTATACCTCATATCATGCGTTATGGCCCCAAAACCTGGACCAAAACATAAAATGAAAGGGAGTATCCATATGCAGCACAGACACCCACACGTCCAGGTAACTGACAATGCACGAAGCATCGGAGACCACCCATGTGCAACTAACCGTAGTCAAAACTGCTGTACAGTCTGTAGCATGCTACAGACCACACTCTCACACACAGGAACCCCACTCAGCCGTCCTGAAGACACTGGACAGTATGAATGTCTCACCAAATACCAAACAAGTTACTCACAAATTACCACATAGGTGGTAATCCATTATGTATGGAAGGAGTAATCAGGGACCTAGGGACACAAGTGGACAGTAACCTGTCATGTGACACTCACATTGCCAACGTGGCTAGGAAGACTGTCTATATTGGACACCGTATCATGAAAGGATTCACATCTACTTCAACAGAGGTCATTGTGCCCTTATACTGTTCTCTTATCAGACCCATAATCTAGTACAATGCCTCATTTGGGATGTACCTTACCCGACACCTGCAGCAGTTAGAAAGACCTCAAAGGTACCTCACCAAGAGGATAAAGGGTCTCAAATATATGTCATATGCTGCCTGGCTGTAGACACCCCAGCTGTATGCAGTCACATACTGCCCATGCAGAGGCGTTGTATGCCTGTTGTACAAGGCCATGTCCAACACAGGAGTAATGGACATGCTCCACCCCAGAAAACCCAAATCCATCGGAGCTGTGAAAGTGACAGATGTCAACCTCAACACATAATGAAACAGGATGTGCTGGAGGGACAGATACATAACCCAGAGGCTCCCTACACCCTGGAATGGAATCCCACTCCATGTTAGGCAGAGCCCCTCACTGACTCTCTTCAACAGGAATCTTGCCAAGTGGATGGATGATCGTAGATGTACGCTGGGGGTCTTCACTGTGTCACGTCCATAATCGAGACACAGTAAAGTAAATCATAAATGGCCATAATATTCACATAGCAAGGGGTGGCGAAAGCCACACACACTCTGGCTAGGCTTATAAATGCCCTAGGGTGGATAGCCTAGTATGAACCTATGAACCTATGAAGATACAAATTGCACAGGACACTAAGGATAATCACAAGGCTTTCTCAACTGATGGTAGGAACCTTGTTGGGAATTCACAGATATACTCTGAATCACTCAAATATTACAAACAACATACCAAACACACACACATATTGCCAACATCCAACCTGACAGGTGCAGTGCAACCCCAAAATGCAAAATATCTATCCCAGCAGAGTGCTGGCCCCCTGACATTGCAGATGCTGAGGTAACAGCCAGCATCTACAAAGCAAAACACACAGCATCAATGGTATGAGATGGTGTCCTGGGCTGAGTCCAACATGGACTCCAAGAAGAATGGAATGCCAAATAACACTACTGCTCAATGTCAGCCTTACCACAGGATATGTACCCAAAGAGCAGTGTACAACAACAGTGGTCCTTCTCCACAAAGGTGTTGCCTGAATGGATACTGCAAACTACCACCCCAGAATCCTGACAAGCTTAGTCTGCAAAGCTATGGAAAGGATCAGCATGTACCTCAGACATAAAGATATTGGGGACCTACTGACACTGGACCCTATCCAGTGTGGCTTTCTTAAGTGCAGATCCTGCCCCTTAAACATGTTTGACTCATTTGAAACAGTCATTAAGGTCATTGATGAGGGGAATGTGGTCCACACAGCCTAGCTGGACCTTGCAAAAGGCTTCCATACAATACCCCACATGTTCATTATAGATAAGCTCACCAGCTTAAATATAAATCCCTATGTCAGTAGAGGGGTTGCAAACCAGACCAAGGACAGAAATGACATGGTCAGAAATGCTGCAGCCATGTCAGACTACAAACCAGATATAACTGGCATCCCACAAGGTTTGGTCCTGGGACCTCCCTTGTTTGGCATATATGTCCCATAGGTACAGGCCAACATGGAAGGACTGTGTCTGAACAAGTTTGCAGAGGACTACAAACTGGCCACCATATCTGACCCTCCAGCTGACACAAGCATCCCACAAAAGGGCCACATAGAAACAGACAACTGGTGCCATAGCCATGTCAGCAAGCTAATTGCAGAAAAGTGTATAGTCAACCCCTGTGGATATACAGTAAGTGCCCACCAATTACCACATAGGTGTTAACCCATTAAGTACTTAACATGTAATAAGAGACCTGGGGACACAAGTTGATAGATATCCTGCACTGGACAAGCATGTGGCTGTAGTGGTTACAGAAACATACCATATACCCACCTAATCATAAAGGTTGTTAGATCTAGATCAGGGGAGGTCATTGTGGCTCTGCAGTCATCCTTCATCAGCATCACAATTGACTACAATGGCCCCTGTGGGATGTACCTCAGCAGACACCTCCATCAACTGGAAAGACCCCAAAAGTACCTCACCAGGAGTATCAAAGAGCTTGAACAGATGCCATGTGTTGCCTGATTAAACAAACTGCAGCTCCACACACTGCCATACTGCCTGCCCAGAGGCAATCTGTGCCTGATGTATAAAGCCATGTCCAAGCTGGAATCAATGAACATGCTGCACCTTGTACAATCTGAATGGCAGTGAGCTATGCACATGAGAGACCTGAACCCCAGCACTGACATACATAGAACAAGCTGTACTGAATGATCCATAACACAGATGCCACCCCACTCTTGAGTAAACTCCCAGTACAGGTTAGCCAGAGAGTCACTCATCGACTCTCCTCAAGAGGAATCTTGATGAGTGGATGGGAGATGGTAGGTTTACCCTGGGTATCACTGTTATGTCACGGGTAGACGGAGGCACAGTATACTAACCATGACATATGTCATGGCAAACTCCAGTTACAATGTGTGTTGAAGGACAAACACACTCTCTGACTAGCATTAGAAATGGCCTAGGGCACATCGCTAGTGTTTGCCAATGTCCACCTATGTTGTGGAATACACTACCAATGTTGGACAAGCCTGGTTTAAGTAGTCCATATCTGAACATAATGCAACATGGTCATATGTGCACAACTGTCTCCTAACCAGTCTGTTGTGCTCACTATGAAAATGTAAAGCAGTGATAGGACTAAAGCCCAGGATACTGTCCACCACAGTGAAAGTACTGAACCAGTACACTATACGGTACTACAGTGTTAGGTCAGTATGAAAGGATATTGACAACTGTATGCAAAGTATCCCATGCAAACCCTGCAGGCACAGTATAATCCCTGTTGTGTTCAGACACAAAGCAGTTGGACAGTAAGTACACAACATGACACACAACGCACAACCATAAACGTGAGATATTGTTGAAGTTCACACTCATCCACAAATGTGGTGGACTGCAGAGTTCAACATATGGAAAGCTCACACTGGGCATGCTCACACACTTAGGCCATATCTCAGTTTAGCAGTTGGCCACACATATCTGGTATTTGTACGTGTTATTCCAGGAACCAACCACATTACAGCAATCTGCCCAGTGCACACAGTTAAATGACTACAGAGACATAAGTGATATAGTGGATCCCTCTCATATTCAAACATATTCCACAGATGCACAAGTTGTTCATAGAAACAGGGAATGCTATGGCAATAAAGACCTGCAAACAGTCTATCAGCAACAAATATTGTGCATCTGACAATTAAACATATGGGTGTAGAGGTCAATACTAGGCTGTTTGCCCTAGGGAATGAAAGCTTAGCCAGAGTGTGCTTGGCGTCTGCCTCCCCAGTACAATAGGCTACTGTGCCACTGTAAAGTAGGTCACATAAGGCACCGTTTGAGGCTAGTGTGCTGTGCCTCCATCAAGCAGGGACACAGTGGAGATCCCAGGGGTTGAATTTGCTATGCCACATCCATGTTGTTGGTGTGTGCTGGAAGAGGGTTGGTGAGGACCTCTAACAGTAAGTGAGCGTCAATAACAGACTGAGGGGAGCCTTATCTGCAGTGTCTGGACAATTTCACTGTCAACACTTTGTCATGATGATTATGAGGGATTGAAGTGTCGTGCCAGTACTGTTCGGAGATGTCCTCCCTCTGTGGGCTACTGCTCTGCAATGTATTAGCTCACTCCATCTGTTGGACAGCTCATATATGGCTGGTGTACACCTGACAGGTGTCCTGTTGTGGAGGAGTCATGGGTATATTTGGGATAGCATGATCAATGCAAACCTTCCACAAGCTCATAGAATGCAATTGTCAAGGATTATGCAGAGTGGCCTGTATACTCCCCCAGCATGGGTCCTTTGAAGTCTTCCACCCCAGTCTTCACAAGTGTAAAGTCCGCTTTTGATAAGTACACTTTGTTTGCAGTGACAACCTTGCCTGGGGGTGGGGATGGGATATGGATGTCCAGGGAAAGGTGGGTATGGTCAGATATCAACAATGGTGGTCTACCTCTGGTGTGGAACAGTGAGTACCCATGTTGCAGATGGTCAGGTGCAATATGTATTCCCCCTTGTGGCTGTGGTGAGTGGTCCTGCCATAGCACATGGACTCACAAATTGTAGTGGCTGTAGGGTAATGTTGTAGAGGCCTGAGTAGTTCCCACACACAATATACCTGTACCTGACGTTAACAACTGGAATGGTGTATGTGAACACCTTCATATCTTGGCACTGTTCCCAGGGAAGCAAAGTGTGTGTCCTGGATGTGGGAGGGTGGTCGAACTGGTTGTGTTGTCTGTTACAGGTCCTGTGGTCATGAAGCATGGTATAGAACATAACCTGCCAGTGCTGATGTGCATATCTGACCCTGAAGTAGGTGGCTGCAAATGCATATATATGCTATCCCCCACCTGACAGGTAGTAATAGATGTACATACCTCTGTATAAATAATGATGTCAGCACCCTATAAATACTGCAGGTGCAGAATAGATGCCCAGTAATTCAGATAGTGCTCTCTGCTAATGCGTCTCCCTCAAGTGTCATAATATAGTTAGGTAGGGGTTTGAATCCTGCAAATGATCAGTGTGTGTGTGTGGATGAGTGGGGTTGGTGTGTGTGCAATTCTGTGTGAGAGAAATGTCCCTTATGGCAACTAGGAGAACACACTACAGGATGCACATTCCCCTTTCTAAACACTGATGATGTCAGCACCCTATAAGTACAGCAGGAGAAGGAAAACCTCCCAGTAATGTCAATAGTGCACTCTGCTAATGCATCTGTCTTGAGTGTCATAACATAGTTAGGTAGGGGTTTGAATCCTGCAAATGCTCAGTGTGTGAGAGAAATGTCCCTTTTGGCAACTAGGAAAACACACTACAGGATGCACATTCCCCTTTCTAAACACTGATGATGTCAGCACCCTATAAGTACAGCAGGAGAAGGGAAACCTCCCACTAATGTGAATAGCGCACTCTGCTAATGCGTCCATCTTGAGTGTCATAACATAGTTAGGTAGGGGTTTGAATCCTGCAAATGCTCAGTGTGTGCGTAGCAAATGCTCAGTGTGTGTGCAATTTTGTGTGAGAGAAATGTCCCTTTTGGCAACTAGGAAAACACACTACAGGATGCACATTCCCCTTTCTAAACACTGATGATGTCAGCACCCTATAAGTACAGCAGGAGAAGGGAAACCTCCCCCTAATGCGAATAGCATGCTCTGCTAATGCGTCTGTCTTGAGTGTCATAATATAGTTAGGTAGGGGTTTGAATCCTGCAAATGCTCAGTGTGTGTGTGTGCAATTCTGTGTGAGAAAAATGTCCCTTTTGGCAACTAGGACAACACACTATAGGATGCACATTCCCCTTTCCAAACACTGATGATGTCAGCACCCTATAAGTACAGCAAGAGAAGGGAAACCTCCCAGTCATGCGAATAGCATGCTCTACTAATGCATCCGTCTTGAGTGTCATCACATAGTTAGGTAGGTGTTTGAATCCTGCAAATGTTCAGTGTGTGTCTGTTTGGGGGAGGGGGGTTAGTGTGTTTGCAATTCTGTGTGAGAAAAATTTCCCTTTTGGCAACTAGGAGAACACACTACAGGATGCACATTCCCCTTTCTAAACACTGATGATGTCAGCACCCTATAAGTACAGCCAGAGAAGAGAAACCTCCCAGTAATACAAATAGCGCACTCGGCTACTGCATCTTGTACTAGTGTCATAACATAGTTAGGTAGGGGCTTGAATCCTGCAAGTGTGTGTGGGGGGGATGGAAGTAGGGTGTGTGCAATCACATGTGTGAGAAAACTGACCCTTCTGGCAACCAATATAACACACCAGCTGCTGCATATTCCAATCTCTACACAGAGATGATGTCAGCACCCCACAAGTACAGCAGAAGAAGGCAAATCTCCCAGTAATGCAAATAGCACACTCTGCTACTGCATCTCTCACTACTGTCATAGCACAGTTAGTTATGGCTTTGAATTCCACAAATGCCACATGTGTTTTTGTCACACAGAATGCCCATGTGTGTGGGTTGTTGTTCACAATAATGCATGACATCGATTAAACCGGGGGGATGGAAGTAGGGTGTGTGAAATCACATGTGTGAGAAACTGACCCCCTTGGCAACCCATACAACACACCCTGCTGCATATTCCAATCTCTACACAGGATGGAAGTAGGGTGTGTGCAATCACATGTGTGAGAAAACTGACCCTTCTGGCAACCAATACAACACACCAGCTGCTGCATATTCCAATCTCTACACAGAGATGATGTCAGCACCCCACAAGTACAGCAGAAGAGGGCAAATCTCCCAATAATGCAAATAGCACACTCTGCTACTGCGTCTCTCACTACTGTCATAGCACAGTTAGTTATGGCTTTGAATTCCACAAATGCCACATGTGTTTTTGTCACACAGAATGCCCAGATGGAAGTAGGGTGTGTGCAATCACATGTGTGAGAAAACTGACCCTTCCGGCAACCAATACAACACACCAGCTGCTGCATATTCCAGTCTCTACACAGAGATGATGTCAGCACCCCACAAGTACAGCAGAAGAGGGCAAATCTCCCAGTAATGCAAATAGCACACTCTGCTACTGCGTCTCTCACTACTGTCATAGCACAGTTAGTTATGGCTTTGAATTCCACAAATGCCACATGTGTTTTTGTCACACAGAATGCCCATGTGTGTGGGTTGTTGTTCACAATAATGCATGACATCGATTAAACCGGGGGGATGGAAGTAGGGTGTGTGCAATCACATGTGTGAGAAAACTGACCCTTCTGGCAACCAATACAACACACCAGCTGCTGCATATTCCAATCTCTACACAGAGATGATGTCAGCACCCCACAAGTACAGCAGAAGAGGGCAAATCTCCCAGTAATGCAAATAGCACACTCTGCTACTGCGTCTCTCACTACTGTCATAGCACAGTTAGTTATGGCTTTGAATTCCATAAATGCCACATGTGTTTTTGTCACACAGAATGCCCATGTGTGTGGGTTGTTGTTCACAATAATGCATGACATCGATTAAACCAGTAATGGCAATGCACACAGATGATGTATGTGTGTGCCAAATACACATATATACCTGTGACCTTCAATAGTTCCCATGTCTGATGCCTGCCACATGTGAATACATGGTATTTGCACTGGATAACATTATGACTGTGGTTTTCTGTGCGGGTGCTGCATGTGGTATGTGTATATACAATGTGAGTTGTATATGGTATCATCCTAGCGGTGAGGGATACACATCTGGTCTGGGGCATATAGTCTACATGTTGTTGATGAACAGGTGCTGCATGTTTTCACCTGTTGTGGGAGTGGTAACAAGTTGTTCCATAGCAATGCAGTGACTACATGCTAGGAACCTTTCAGCTAGGGTGTTGTAGCTACAGTAATTCATCAGCATTCAGTAATACTTCAGCAGTCTTGGTGAGGGTATGATGCCAACCAAGGTCAGGGTCATACCAGCCTGTGCCACATGCTCAGAGAGCCCTTCTATGTTCCC
The DNA here is from genome assembly GCF_019279795.1 of Protopterus annectens. Taxonomy (NCBI): domain Eukaryota; kingdom Metazoa; phylum Chordata; order Ceratodontiformes; family Protopteridae; genus Protopterus; species Protopterus annectens. The sequence continues at coordinate 618,116,675 of NC_056746.1, read as the reverse complement.
TATCATGTAGTCCAGGGAGATACATCACAGGTCAGCCATAGTGGCACGGACAATGACTGAGTCATATGTGTCCATGCCTCTGACTGACCTGTATGCTTGTGTTATGTGGTGGACCATAGTGCCCCACGGGCATATCACTGTGACCTTCACCTTGTCCAGCCTGGTGAGCGGGACCTCACTGTACCGGACAATAAAGGTACCTAACACAACCATAGCAGGTGTGTTGTATAGCCGTACAGGCTGTGACTGTTTGGCACACAGGATTTGTGTGCTATGTGTTGCACATGCTGTGTTCCGGCTTAACATATGCCTGTGTGCCAGCTGCAGAGGTGTCTGCTGCTCAGGCAGGATGCTATTCTGAGGCTCCATGAATGCCCCAGTGTGTTCATGTGTTTGGATTGCTGTCAGTGTAGGTCTACATCAGACTGGTATTGTAGTCACTGTAGTATTTCATGCCACCTGACAGGTTATGCCAGTACTGGGTTCAGAGTGCTTAGTCCCCAGTTTGGCTATGTGGTTGCATCTCACACATGTGTTGTACGTCCATGTGTAGGGGAAGGGGTTGACTGTGTACATGTGGCAGCTGTGACATTGCCACATGACTCACATATTCTACAACTGTACCATAGAGGTGACTAACAAGTGACCTTTGCACATGCTACCATAGTATTGTGATTGCCATGATGATTAACAGCACATAGGGCCAATGGGGAACAAGGTACAGAAGGTGAGTATGTGAGGATGTAGTGCCTGTGATTAGTTAGCACTGGCATATATGACTGCTCACATGGTGAAATGCCAGGTAAGTCATATGCAATGTGTCACAGGCAATGTACATGCGAACAGGACAAACAGTGATGTTCTGCCAAGTGAGACATGGACATACATATAGTAAGCTATACAGATGTCACTAGGAATCCACAGAAGCTCTGTAAATCTGCATTGCAGGTGGAATCAGTGTTCCAGGGTAACTGCAAGCAAACATGCATGCAAACAAAGCTACAGTAAGCAGGGCTGCATGTAGTCCATTGTACAACAAACAAGCTGTACCACTTCCAGTAGGTAACAGTGCAAATATGCAGGCACTATACACATGTACATGGAAATACACAGGTCAGATGGCCAGGGTCCAGTCTCAGCACACACAAGTGTACAGACCATGTACCATCAGGATGTACAATAACCGGATGGAAACCCAGGTGCTCACACCTGCAGTAATACACATGTCAAATAACAGACACTGAGCCTTCACTCAGTGGTTCCATACTTAGTAGGATGTATGCTACCTGTCCTGCCACCACAGTATCCCTGACATTTATGGGGACTCTCCCTCCTGTGAAAGTTAGTTTTGTGTGTTGGGGCTGTCTAGCATGGTATGAGATGTGAGCTTGCAGTGCTAGGGTGCTCCTGTGTGTCCTGTACCAGTCGTGTAGTACTGCACACATATCAACATCCTCAAACATCTGCATTGTGGAGTCCAGTGTGGGCAACATGCCACTTTCAGTTTACATGTCCATCATTGCATATCAATACTGTCATTACCTTATCCCCTGTGCTACCTATGTATGTGACCTTCTGTTGACATCCTTACCACCAGTATGCAAACATTTGCAGATGATACACTATGGTACTTACCATGGGTGTAGACAACAGTACAAGACAATCATACCCTTACTGCATCAGGCATGCTGGGATATACCTGCACTGATGTTACATATTGCAGGAGGTGGCACAGTTTCATCATATGCACAGGGTGTGAACTTGGTATGCCTGAGTCTGCCACTGATACCACCAATTGACATGCATGTGTATGTGTGTTGGTGAGGGACAGCAGTACAAGGAAGGGCAATGTTGATGCAGTGTGTGCATGTATGCGGTAGCCCTAGGTGTTGTCAATTCGCATGTGTGTATGGATGCACACAGTTCCACCTCATGGCTGCCATATACCGGTGTTTGTGGACAGCCACAGACTGTACCTGCCAGGTCATACAGATCAGTGTCTCTGGCCACAGAAACGATACCTGTGCCTTGCAGGGGTGCTACAGACCGTATCCGGTACCAATCCAGACTGGGTACTGTCATCAGAAGCAGGTGTTCATTGACTGGACACAGATCCCTGTTGGGCCTGTCCAGAGCCACGTGCACGTGGTCTCCTGGGGCGGTCTGATGACAGCACAGACCCAGCATTGCTGGGGCTGCTGCTGGCACTATGGGGGCAGCCGCAGCCCTGTTGTCGTCCACGACGACTGTCAATTGCTGCTGTTGCTGGCATATGCCCACATCGATGCCTCAACCGTCCACCGTTGCCCTGGCTCATGGACATGTAGTTGTGGAACTGATCTAATATGTCCCCACAACGTCTGTCTATGACATCGGTGAAATTACGGATGGCAGCCGCAATGTCACGCATACTGTCAGTCATGGCTGAGCGACATGCTGTCAGCTCCCTCAGACCCTGTCTGGTGTACTGTTCCATACGTGACTGTGCCTGCATGACAGCCCGAAACATAGCTGAGGTTGTAAGACCTCTGTGGGCACATCTAACAGGGGCAGTATGTCCACGGATGCTCCCACGAGAACCCATGGACATCTGTCTGTGTGGTACCATCTCAGGGCCATGCCCATGGCTGCTGTGTGGGGAAGCATGTGCCACAGATACCACATTACCCTGGTCAATGCCCACTGTGTCCTGTCCATCACCTAGGGACATTGGTGACAAATGATGTATTGGCAGGATGACTGTGCACATTGATGGGGTTGACAGCTGTGTACTGTCAATTGGCTGACCAATGATGGACCCTGGCACACCTTCCTGTGCCATTACACAGATGTCATCATTATTAGTACCCGGGGCACCTGATTCAGGTTCCCTGCTGCATGACACCAGAGCAGCACCAGAACCTGTGGGAGAGAAAGAGGAAACACAGTTTACAATGTCTACACAATGATACCAGTGATGCACACATGCACACGTGCACACATGCACACATGTACATGCACACATGCACACATGCACACATGCACACATGCACAGGTGCACACATGCACACATGCACACAGGTGCACACATGCACACATGCACACTTGCACACAGTTGCACACTTGCACACAGTTGCACACTTGCACACTACTCAGTATGCGAGATATCAACACACAGACACAGACACACCTGCATGCATACACAGAGCACTACTAAGTGAGCCTAATATTACTATTACTATCAAGACTATTAAAGGTATTGTTAATACACACTCACCAGCATGGATAGGCTGCATTGCTGTTCCACCGGAGGGACCTGCAGATGTGAGGAAATTAATGTCAGTGGGCACAACTGTGCCATTGTTACTGAGTATGATACAGATCAGTAGTACAACAGTTGCCTTTCACAGGTCAGCTGCTGATATTGAGAATATCACACTTGCACATTAAATACTATGATGACAGCTACAAACCAAGGACACACCTCACACATGCATTAACTACCAGTGTACACAACAGTCAACTATACATATGGCATATTACCTGCACGCTCGTAGCCATGGTGCTGTGTGGCTCCAGCCTCCATCATAATGCATGTCTGCTGCTGTTGTTGTTGTTGGTGGGCTGGAGCCACAACACTTATGGGTAGTCCCTCCAGTCTGGTGAGTGGGGGATGTGTAGCCACCCCACCACCTGTGGCAACCTGTTGCCTGTGGATATCTAATGCACGCTGATGGACATTTCTGATTAAATCACTGCAGTGATGTTGTACCTGCTCATATGTCCTATTATGCGTGCCTATGTCATTTACCCGATGGACCAGGTCTTGCCACAGTGCAGCCCTCTCCTGCTGATTCTGGCTGGTGCAGGAAAAAAGTATTGCATAATCCCGCACCAGGCTCTGGTGTATTTCCTCATCCTCAGCTGCAGAGTATGCTGGATTGCGCTGGTGGGCCATGGTCCTGAAAAAGAAATAAAATGATATCAGCAAAATATGTCAGCAGAATTTGGCACACATACTACACATGCTACTCGACTGTTGTGATACAACATATCTCACATATATAGCATCTGTCTGTCTATTGGTGGATACACATGTAAATGGCCAGGTATCAGTGCTCAGCCAACAACTGTGCAACAGTACCTGGCACACTCCATACGACATACTACCAAACCCCAGCAGTCAGAACACTGATTCAGGTCCAAAGCACATCCTCACTCTGGGGGTTTGTATTGAGGTACTGTATGGGGTACATCATCAACTACTGTGATCTGACCACAAACTAATTGCCCTGGATATACATATCCCACCTCCACCACCAGCACAAACGACTACAGTGAATAACATTTCAAACGCAAACTTCACACTTTGTAAGACTGAGATGGTATCCTTTAAGCCCACTGGGCCAGTGGAAGCCACAACCCACAATGCTGACTCCTTCACAAATGATTTCTACGGACATCTCCGAGAATGCATGGATCATGCAATCCCATATAAGACCAAGGCACTCTCCACAAAGGGAAAGCATCCTGTCTGGTGGACCCCAGCCATAGACAGATTGTATAACAAAAGATGGAAGCTACTGCAAGACAGAGCATAATTCCATAAAGGGAAGGCATGTCTGATCAGCACTAGTAAAGAGCTATGTTCTCTCATACAAACATCCATGGGCAACTTTGAGAGGGAAATCACCGGGAACACTACAGATAACCACAAGGCCTTCTTCAGTTATGTTAGAAACCTGGTCAGAAACCCTCCAATATGCTCATAGTTAGTACACAACAACAAATAATTCACTGAACCGACAGATATTGGCAACATTGTGGCAGACAGGTTCAGTGCAATTTTCCCCCCTCCCTCTCCCCAAACGAAGACATACTTATCCCAGCTGAATGTAACCTCCCTGTCATCACAGATGTCCAGGTGAGAGCCGCCCTCAGAAAAGCAAAAAAAACACAGCATCAATGGGACCTGATGGTATCCCCGGTTGCATGCTACATGATCTCCAAGAGGAGCTAAACACACATATAGAAGTGCTATGTAACACAAGCCTGACTACAGGATATGTACCTGTACACTGGCGTACAGCAGCAGTGGTTCCACTCCACTAAGGAGGCACCTCTACATACCAATACAATACAACACAATACAATACAATACAATACAATGCAATATGCTATTGCCCCTGGGACTACAGCAGCATACTGTTCTGCTACCCTGACCATTGTGACACATGTGATGTGATGGTACCTGCTCCTGTCAAACAGTTACACAGGGTGACTCATATGGCATATTACCTATCTGACTAACATTCAGCAGGGGTATGTGTGACATACTCATGGGGAGTCTTGCTTCTTAACGCTGTGTGGTTTATTGCAGGGTATGTCTTATCTGTGGGTAGGAACCTGTACCTCCACCATGTGCTCTCTACTGTGGTGTCAAGGATGACACACAGCGGTCATTTAGGTTGTGGATGGTGTGAGGTGTTACTATGGTTGTTGGACATCTGTCATGGGTGTGACTTAAGTATGTAAATCCAGGAGTGGTAACCTCTATGTGGGTAGTATGTGTGCACTCTGTGGTGTTGTCAGTCACTGTCCATTGGTAATGTGTTTGAGTGCATTGTCACAGTGTCGTACATGTCACTGTTTCCTTCTCCATTTCTGTAGCTGTCATGTGAGGTACATACCGTGGCAGCCATTGTGTGGTGTGGAGGGGTACACTGACCTACATGTCCATAGCTGACACACCATGTCTGCTGACACATACCATGTACAGGTATTCCAGGAATAGTGTGCCACTGTGACTATCATTGGGGGGACTATTGTACACATTTATGACCCTGTTCACCCCTGACACATGCAGTGGTGGGCAGCCAATCACATATCTGGTGGTTACTGGTGTAGGTGATTTGAAATGGGGTATCGTACTCCAGTTTTGACACTGGTGTTCACTCCATGCCTTTGTCACCAGGCACCTGTTGCAATACATCTGTACACATGTGCCTCACTCAGAATATATATACATCTCTCTCTCTCTCTCTCTATATATATATATATATATATATATATATATATATGTCTATATATATATATATATATATATATATATATATATGTCTATATATATATATATATATATATATATATATATATATATATATATATATGTCTGTATACATATACACATATATATATTGATGTACATATATTGCTATAGATATGGAGGGGGGTGTGACAGAGAGGGGGTGAGAGTGACAGAGGGGTGGGACAGGGGGAGTGTGAGATCGTCATATACAGTCATATCTGTAGATAGTCAGATCTGTCTGTCTATGTATATGTATCTACATATATCTATATCTGTATGTGTGTATTACATATATATGTTTGTACATATTCTATCTATCTACATCTGTCTATGTATTCCTACATCCCTCTCTATCTATGTATACATATATGCATATTATATATATATATATATATATATATACATACATACATATATTGACATACATACATATCCATATGATAGATAGGTATATCAACATGTTTGTTTACAAAATTGCATACACACACTAACATACTGCTAAACATACATAACTGTGAAACCTACTTTGTACATTGCACTACAACCTGCATTCAACCTACATTGATATGTGCACATAGATGCCCTCACATACATATGTATGTACAGCCTTCACTGATAGTTACTGTATGTCCCCTGCCCTATGCACATCTTCATATACATATAGATACAGACCAATGACACATATGGAGGGTTCACAGTATGTAGACTTTTAAAGTATTACTTTACATTACCTGTGTTTGTCACAGCTGCTTGCGTTGTCTTTTGGACTGGTGTCCTGCTGCTGCTCCAGTTGACAGATGTCAGCTTTCTAGTAGGTTTTGTTGAGTGTTTTTGTTTGTGTATGTTTCTCTCTCTCTCTCTCTCTCTCTCTCTCTCTCTCTCTCTCTCTCCCTACCTCCAGAGGGTGCAATGAAAGTATTGCATGTGTGGACTGGGAGTACAGCATGCTTTTGTAGGTATCTGCATATGTCCATGTGATGGCCTCTGCACCAATTGTAGCCAACATTTGCTAATTGCATGCAGCCAGTTGTGTACTGATTGCAGTTCTCACTGTGATTCCAGGACAGTGCTATAAAAAGGTATGTGAGATAGGCGTAGCCCTTTCAGAGTTTAAGGGCAGGGACCATGCTGGTATGCTGTGGACACTGTTCTGTGAGTGTAAAGGTTAGTATCTCTCTCATATTTCTGGCTGTGTTGTAGATTAACATTTCTCCATTCATTTCTCCAGTTTCCTGTACTAAGTGTGTATGTACACTGACACCTAAGACTACTACTACTGTTAATGTGGGTGTGTGTGCTTTCCTGTGGGACATGTGGTGTAACTGGTATATAGCAGTGGCTCTTGCACTTTGTTGCTATGGCTTCAATATTTGCCCTTTACATTCACTACTTGTATGCCTGCTAGGTGTCTTGACTGTAGTGTGTTGCTGTGGCTTTCCTATTTTCCATGTACATTCACACCTTGGAATGCTTGCTATATCTGCTAGGGTGTTACTGCATGCAGTGTGGTCTGGCCATGGTGTGGGCCTTGACATCTATTAGGATATTTGAGTATGCTGCTGAGCAGGCCCCAGAGACTCTCAGGTGCATCTTTTATCTGCCTCATGGAATGGTACATATCAGTGGGGTACACCCATTAAATTGTCTGTTATTCTGCAGTTGTGACTGTGGGTTAGCATGAGCATATGTATTACTACACTATTTCCGACGTGCAAGTGGTACATACATTCAGTACTTCATAGTTACCATTGCATGTGTTGTAACACCTTTCTGCCTACTGTTTGAACATTTCACAGGGAGTCTGTGGGGCATCCCTGTAACTCGGTCACTGTTGCTATGTCTAGGCTCTTAACTATTCAAATATGGCAGTGTCAGACCTCTCAAGTGTACAGATATTTGCAGGATGTCCACATTTTTGCCTCATATTTTGGTCCATATCTCATAAACAGCTTTTTCTGGCAAATTACTCAGGGCTCAAGTCAGACTATAGTGACAAACATTTCAGTTTCAGACTTCATACCCTTCCAAACATCCAGCATAATGCAAAACCTGTTCCTCTCTCAGCTGTGTAAGTTTGTTGGAGCAATATTTGGAATGTGTCCCTGTTTTTGGGCCTTTGCTCCACATTTTTTATTACTTAGTCCGGATGTGTTGCTGTAAGAGGTTGTGGAGTATGGGCAGTGATTATCCTGCTGTGAGTATGTGTGTGGCTTGCAAGGTGCTACAGTGACATTATTACCTAATAGCTACCAACTAGCATGGCTGTTTCTGTTCACACACTACTATTATAGAAATCCACTACATTTGACAGTAAATATACATGACATGCTTTGTGTACTACACATCCTATATTCCCTTTACATTCATTCCTACTATTGCATGATATATTTATTGTAGCACAATGTTCTTATATAACAGTCATGGCTTAGTGGTAAGTCATGCAGACTACTGTTTCCAAGGTCCTGGGTTCGGGACTGACAGTGGGATTTTATTTTGCTTTTGAGCAGACTATAGGCCTTGTCATTCAGAGTAACTAAGGCACTTTTAAGCAGTTGTAACCGGGTTAGCGCTGGTTTGCACAGAGCTCACGCATGCGCACTGGCGTTCAGCTCCGCTCACACCCGCTTACAACCGCTTAAAAGTGCTTACTCTTGCGCACACCTGCGCTAATTTCTTTGAAAGAAATGAAAATGGGGAGACAGGAAAGTGGTGAAAAAGGGGTCACAAAGAGGGTAAGACAGCAGGGAAACAAGCTCGGGTTTTGCAGGAGGGATGTAGGTAAGGCCCATAGCTGCCCATTTCTTCATCAGCAACAGCTGTGCATATGTTTGTAATTTGGTGTGACATTTGAAACCTTCCACCCCTGAGAGAGGTGTAAGGACAACAATAATACTTGTTGTACAGCCAATTGTAATTGACAGTTTCCATGTCCAGAAGACATGTGTGCGAAATGGGCAGCTATGTATGGGGCATAATTTTTTTGTGGGTACAGAGTGCCCTTTTTTTTTTTTTCAGGTGAGAGTGTTATGTCAGGTACAGGAAGTCGGTATAGCTGGGGAGGTAGGTTGGGTAGGTTAACAGACAAGACAAACAAGACGCATACAGGGGCGGTGTATGACACATGTGGGGGGGGTTACACAATTATCGGGGATGGATGTTTGGATATCTCGAGCCCATGAGCCCACAGATGGCAACAGTGGAACTGATATCCCCACCCATGGGCAGTTGCCACTATGCCTTCACTGCCCAGGATGGGGCTGTGCTGGGGGCTGTGTAGGCCAGGCAGCAGGCACGCCCGTTAGTTGTGCCACCCGTGCCTCAAGCTGGCATAGGGGCCCAAGAACAGCATCCTGGATCTCCCTACGCACCACAGTCCGGACATTACGGAGGGTGAGTGGATGTTCTCCTCCAGCCACACTTGCAGAGGGGGGATGAGCCCCATCCCCTGCAGTACTTCCACCCACAGGTGGCACAGGGCCACCAGAGGAGGGTCCGTCCTGGGCACTACTGCCAGGTGCACTCGACAGCTGAGGAGGGAGAGGTGGGTCCGCTGGAACCCGCCTTCCCTGTCGTCCTATGTTTTGCATTATTTTATGACAGTTTGGGTTAGTAACGTACAATACCATTCACAATTAGTTGTAACAGCATGCATTAGTATTCCCATTAACCAAACACCCATATATTCATACCATTGAACAGCAAGCATAACACATGCATAATTTGAACAGCAATACACAGTCCAACAACATGCAGAGTTGATTGATGGCAACAGGCCATCAGGTTTGGATGTATGAACAGGGCAGATGCATCAACGTACATGCAAATATGTATGAACCAACAGGACAAATGTCCAGGGGTGTTAATTGTGATTGCACATACCAATTTCTCGTGAAATGGATTATATGTGGTTATAGGTTAGGGTGAAGAAAATTTAATTAACAACTTCAAATAACAATACATATGCTGTACATTTCTAATAGCTGCAGATATATAAACACTACAGTTCTGCCTACAGTTTCCTATGTGATAACTACTTCAGGTTGGTGATAGGAATGTTACTGCTACATCAATATACATTTTCATTTTTATTCATACACATTCATATCTGGCTCTGTTCAGCTACATCATCCTGCTACATTTGCTTTATATAGCTATAGACAACTGTGGATGTTTGGTATTTCAGACAACCATACTATCTGCATATTGCAGACTGAGAGCAACATATCCAGATTTTGGGACACACATTCCAGCTGCGGTACCATTTTCAACACATGTTACTGTTTGGTTCTGCCTGTCACATTCATTTCATTCTGTACTGACTGCAGTATACTTTATTCAGGAGTTATTACTACTTTATTGGTGGATTCATAACTCTTTCTCACACTCTCTCACTTGTTTTATTTTTACAATTCAGGATGGTACTTAATTCTAGGCTTTATTGACATGTTTTACCTGTAGTTATAACAATCCTTTCCAACAGTCGCACTTCTGTCATGTTTCTGTATTTCAACAGGGATATATTTCACACATGTGTTTTACTCAGCTTCTGCAGCTGTACTTTTCAGCCTGCTGCAGGTTATGTACTATTATATTACAGGTGGGACATCTTTATTTCAGACTTGTTTAATTTTTATGTTTGAATTACAGGCTGCATCACACTTTTGTAATCAAGCAATACTTGCAAACCCTCTTACACTGTTACTTGCACATTTTATTAATTAGTGACTACACTGCACTCTTTTGCTAACTGTCATACTTATATATTTATTTACAGTTACAGGGAGAATTACTGACCTGCCTGGTGGCACAACTGTGCCAGCCTATCGCCATAGGCTCTACGGTTCACAGAACGGACACCTGCAGCTGTAATATAAATAAAGTAATATTGGAATACACATCTCCATAATATCAGCTAGGTTAATTTCTTACATAAATAATTAGATGTAACTTACTCAGTAGTGGGGCACTGGGCATTTGCCGGGCCTCCTGGATCCAACGGTTCAGTTGGTCCTGCTTCCATCTCTTCAGGTCCGCATGGTGGTGATGGACCTGCTCACCAGTCCTTGGTATCCCTGTGGCACTGGTGAGATCATGAGCCAACCGGTCCCACGCCTCAGCCCTATATGCTCCCCACAGGACCTGGCCCTGCATGAGTTGGGCCTCATGATTGTGGACAAGGAGCCAAACCATATATTTGGACTCCTCAATGCCCCACCTCTGTGCTCGGAAGCAACTACCCTCACCTACACCTGACATTCTGGCTGCAAGTCAGTTCTACAATCTGTTATGCTGTGTATTCCTGCCTATGGGGCTTATATATGCCATTTTTCCCACACTTATCTGTGATTGGCCATTTTGGAATTGTATCAGCTTCACAAAACCTGCTTTGTCATGCTCCTCTTTCTATTCATTCCTATATATATGCTATTACTGCATTTCTAAGTGCAACTGTCATGGCTTAGTGGTTCAGTACCTTGACCATGGTATCCTGGGTTCGAACCTGGCCATTGCTTTTTATATTTTATGACTGTCTACACAGGCTAGGAGGTGTGTCTGTGTAAAGGCAGTTTTGATACAGCTTGCTCAAAGTTGCCCATCGGTTAGCTTGTTGGCGCAGCGCTCAGCTCCGCGCAAACGGGTTACGCTGGTTTACGTGTCATTTGGCTGTCAGCACTCATATTACGCTCAGCTCAGCTATGGGCACACAGTTTCAGCATGTTAAAACACTGCTCAACCCCGGGCACTCATTTTACACCTGTTAAACCACTGCTCACCTACGGGCAGTCATTTTATACCTGTTAAAACACTGCTCACCTACAGGCAGATGTACTCAACTTGTTAGACTGTAGCTCAGCTATAGGCACATCTGACATTTTTTTTTTTTATTATCTCACATTTCTTCAAAATACATGGCCCTTTTCATTACATTTTACATAAAATATAATTTTATATGTGTACATATATGTCAGGGACTTGTTTCGTGCTTATTTCACTAAAAATAAAAAAATTGATGTTGTGGGGGCTTGAACCATGACTGCCTGCTCTTCAGCCGACCTCTCTACCGCTACGCTATTGCTTCTTGGCTTACTTTGCATATTTAGTTCTTATATGCTTTTCCACTGACTGCTAACTGTGGCTAAGCTACGGGCACACCCGCGCAAATGAGCACACTCACGGGCAAACATCTTTACAATTTAAAAAAAAAATTATAAGATGTTCATTTCTACATTTTATGTCCGTAGTCTGTGGGGGCATGTGTTGTGTTGTGTTTATTCACATTTACACAGGCTCTGTCGTGAGGGTTTACTTTCGGGACTTTTACTCTTCTGGGGGCGTGTCCGTTTGCAGGGCTCGGCCTACGGGCATGCCCCCTGCTGTCTTCCACGGACCATGTTAGCCTTAGGTGTGATTCAGCATGCCCTCATGCATATGCATGACATGCTGACGTCACACCGTTTAACTGCAGCCTCCATGTAAGCCTTGTAACTCTTACACGGAGGCATCGTGAATCCTGCCCAATGTTATTTCTATATCTGGTAAACTGAAATTGAAGGTCCTGAACAGATAAAAAATGTGTATATATATTTTATACATATTTTATAATTTCTGTCTTGTACATATAGTTTCTGTTTATATATATATATATATATATATATATATATATATATATATATATATATATATATATATATATATATATATATCTATATATATATATATATATATATATATATATATATATATATATATATATATATATATATATATATATATATATATATATATATATATATAATATATATATATATATATATATATATGTATGTATGTATAATATATTTATTTAAAAGTTTTTTACATTATTTATATATATTTTATATATGTACATTAAGTATTTTTGCATTATCTGGATATGTTCCTGTGCTTTTAATATATGTCTTGGGTATGTGTCTTTTTAAAAGTTTTTAAAGGTCTTAATTGATTTTAATTGATTCATTGAGGTAGGCTGTGTTCTTTAGTATGTATTGTATTGTATGTGCTTTATTATATTGTCTGAAGAAGTTTGGTGATAGCTACCAAACAAAAGCACTTACCTTGGATTTAATGTATGTATTAAAGTTTGCACTTTTTGGATTCCAGTCTATGTGGCAGTTTTTTTCAGTTTTAGGCAGTGTGAACAGTTTTGTCCTCATCCATTGCTTTGGTGACCTTCTCAATGAAGTCCACCAGTTGAGTAGGCATGATCTGCCCTTGACGAAACCAAACTGGGTTGGGTCCAGTATCTGGGAGTTTACTATATCTCTATTGATCATCTCCATGATAATTCTTTCCATGTCTTTACATATAAGACTAGTGAGACTTATAGGTCTGCAGTTTCCAGGGTCTGTAGATGGCCCACCTTTGTGCAGAGGGATGACTGTTGCCTTTCTCCATTCATGAGGCATGAAGCCTGTTTGGAGGCTACAGTTAAATAGTAATTTCAGAGGGTCTATATTATTGCAGTGAAAGTGCATATGTGTGACTACATAAAATTTGACACATAATGCACGAAAGCTGAAAATCGCGAACGGCCGCGAAATTTAATTTTTTCCTAGGGAAAAAGTTCACGCGTCCATTTTCACAAAAAAAAAACCCTAAATTAAAATAATAAATAGGTGGTGAGTTTCACCCCCCACATCCCCCCAACTAAATATACCAACTCCGAGATCGCACTATAGCAACAGAAAGGGCAACTCCAAGTAGTTGGCCAACTACTTCCTTGCCCTATGACAAATACATAAAAATGCTCAAATGCATTTCTATGTATTTGTGTCGCTCATTTCTCATTCGCACAAAACAACTTTCACTGGGATAATATAGACCCATTCCAGAAGCCTTGATAGGTCATATTTTATGCTATTTAGAAGGCATCCCCAGATATTGTCTGGGCCCATTGATACAGTGTTCTTGGTCTTATAGAGAGCATTAAGGACCTGTTACCTATTGATAGTAGGGGGAGTTATATTTGATGATATTCTGAGAGAAGGTTGAGGGGGAGAGGGGTAAAGTTGGAGCTGAATTTATCAGCCAGGAGGTTTGCTATATCTTCTGGCTCAGTATAGGTGGCTCCATTTACAATGAGCTCTGCACACAATTGTGTATAGCCTTTGAGGTTCCGGATATAGCTAAAGAATGTTTGTGGTTGTTCTTGGCATGCAAGGCCAAACTTACCTCAAATTTGGCTTTGGTAGACTTTATTTGTCTTCAGAGTTGTTTGTTTAGTTTAATGAGAATGCGTTTATCCTGTTGGGTGCTGCACCTCCTAATTTTTGCCATCATTTTCTTCCTCCTGTTATACATCCAATTGATTTTGTGATTCCTCCAGGGTGGCTTGTTTTGTGAGTTAGTTCTGTACTTCTTCCTGGTGGGTACAGCTGCCCCTCTGCAGCTACTAACATACTTGTACAGTGTTTCTGTGAACAGTTTTGCATAGGCAGTATTTTTACTTCAAAGGAGACCATTTTGTGGTCTGACCTTACCAGGGAAGGCATTACAGTAGGGGGTGTGCAGCACTCTTCCATACTGGCAAGGATGAGATCTAGTAAGGTTGCATCCCTGGTTGGTGTATTGATTATCTGGTCCAGGGAGTCTGCGTTTACAAAATCCAGGAATCTCTGTGCATGTACGTTTGATGTCATATAGGATTCTAGTTAACAGTGGGATAATTAAAGTCACCCTTGAATATGGTACTGGGTTGGATGGCTAGTGTTTCTAATACGTTTAAATACATGGTATGGGTTTCCTGGGTCATAGAGGGGGACCTGCAGTTTGCAAGGAAGTGGTATTGGATTTTACCTATTGTGATTTGAACATAAAGCAGCTCAAGTGCATTGTCCTGTTTGACCAGCTTTGAAATATATTTACTTTTAATGTAAATAGAGATCTCTCCACCTTTTGCCGCTGCCTGTGAAGTAGCTGGTCTAAATGTGTGGAAGGCATTATAACACTGCACTGCTGGTATGCTGTCCGTAGCTTTAAAACAGATCTCAGAGACCACACAGACATCAGCATTATCTAGTGTAAAGAGAGCTTCCAGGGAGTGGATCATTTTCTTTAGGCTCCTAGCTCTTACTCCTTATCCTCTGTTTACTGATGCACTGCCCATGCATACAGTACATACATTCTCACACTTGCACAGTTCATCACTGTAGTACAAGGAAGGAGCTGATAAAGAGAGCATTCTAATAATTGTCTCTGATAAATTTACACCAGGCATGCTGATTGACCAATCAGTGTGCATATTTTTAAATATTAATGATCCCGTACTGTTTAATTTAGTCATTAAGTTCCGTATTTTTACTTATTGTTATCTCTATGTTTCACTCTTTGATACTGTATTTGTTTAATACTTTTAGTGGTTTATATTTGTTTGATTTATAAGTTTTCTGTTACTTCTGTACAAAGCTTGAACTACATGAATACTAGGTTAGGTCATGAGAAAATGAGCTTGAAATATGGAGATTTCAAAAAAATCTGCAGTTGCCAAGACTTGTAATAAAAAAGAGAGATGGATTAGCACGGTTAATTACATTGGAAAACTTAAATAACAAATCTAACAGACAGGCTTCTGGGAAAATTGCAAGCAATGATGGTTTAATGTGGAGTTTTATAATTTGTAATCTGCTCCTATAAGGGTTAAATTAGTGTTATTATTGAGTTTGGTATTGGTGACTAGTAAGAAACTTGAGTAAGGAAAGAAGCTGCGGTCACAGTAATCCCTAAAGAAGTGAAATATCAGAGCCTTTTTTCATGTCATGGATGTATATCTGTTTTAAATTATGATTATTAGGTTTGTATGCCAGTATTGATGAACAGAGTAACAAGGTTAGTTCTAATTTTAATGCATAATAATTACCTGGGCTTCTTGTAAATAGATAGGTCTTCAATACTATTTTGGAGATTTCTTTGTTACTAAAACATGTGCATCAAGAGAAGGACTGTTTACTGATAGTTAGCTCTGATACAGAGAAGGTCAATGCGAGGGTTGGGGAGTGTTACTTAATAGATCTTTGGACTTTCTGAGGAATTTGTAAATGTATTGATTGCAGTATATAATAAGACAAAAGCTAGAGTCAAAATACATGCTAAAACATCGTTACCTTTGAGAACACATAGAGGAATAAAACAAGAAAGCATTCACTGTCATATTTGCTGTTTGTTTTATGTTTGAAACCCTTAGCTACATCAATGACAGTACTGCATTAAGTAGGCTATAGACTGCAAATAAAAGGATTTAAAATATCCTGAGAAGACTATAAAGTTAGAGATAGGAACTTCAGAGGATTTTGAAAGCTATTCAATGTGTGGGAAAAGTACAAGATCTGGCAGGAACTATGTAATGCCAACTGGTAAGAATAAATAAGGAATACCAGAAAAAAGGATCTTAAGCACTGGATGAACAAAAGAACTAAAGTAATGTACTGGGACCAGTTCAGTTGTGAAATAAAGTGGTTCTGTTGGTAGCACCTACAATAAAAGTATGGACTTCTAGAATATTTACAAAAGAAGTTTGAGAAAATAACACAGTGTAAAATAAATTACTGGCAGATATCTTGTTTGATAAAAAACACCTTCACAGATACTGTAATTATTGATACAAAGGATGTTTGTATAAAAACATTACTGAGCAGATCATATAAGGCACTAAGAAAAATAAAATATAATGAGTGTGAAATGCTGCATAGACTATGGGAGTAGATTTTGGGGATGAAGTATTTGAAAATGTGGGAAAATACCTATTAAATGCTCAGATACATTACAATGCTATTCTGTTTTAGAATATTTGCATGGAAGTGCCACTAAAATGCTTCTCTATTCCACGAAGGCTGATAAAAATGCTTCTAAAATGTAGAAGCATATTATTGGAGGAGTGTTAAGGAAATACTTGGGACTTAGGCGTACATTATTGTCATGTTCAAAGCAGAAAAACTTTGAGATTTAATGAGTTCAGATGTTATTTGGGTTATTTAGGCAAGAAATATAGCTAACAAAAAATTATAGTATATGATAATGTGATTAGGTGTAACAAAGTGGAAACAATACATTTATCTTATGATCTTAATTGCTAAAAAATATAATTGGAATTGGAAATTCCATTTATATTGGAAAATTGGAAACAAATTGGAAAATCTGGAGCATTTCTCCCCGGGCCTCCGCTGAAAACAGGCTCTGTGGAACCTAGTCGGACATTCCCGGTCAACAAATGTTAAATAAAATAAATAAAATAAATAAAATAAATAAATAAATAACATCTGAAAAATGATTAGAAGGAAGGGAGGTTACATGACTGATGAATGAATTAGAATTCTGGGTAAAGAAATTGCCACAGAAAATATCTTGGAAGAACCAACAAGACTGAATTTGAACCATCTGTGGAAGATAGTGAGCAGGTAAAGAAGATCTATAAGGAATTGTAACTTTAATGTTAGGATGCAATACATAAAGTCAAAATGAATAGCTGATCATTTTTCAGTGTTGTAAACTAGCTTCATTGTTAGTTTATATTAACAGATTTGTTAATTGTTGTGTAATAATATTGTTATATGATTAAGAACCTGTTTAAATAATATTAATAATTAGACATGAGATACTGGTGAGGATGGACAGACTAATAGCAGACGCATATGGACATTTAGGAAATAAGGTGTTGGAATTATGCATCAGAACATAATAGCTGTCCAACAATATGAAATTGTGAGAGTACATTTTGAAGAAAGATAAAGTAAAATATAATTGTTATAAACTTGTAAATAGGTAGTGTTTCCCTTGAAAGTTAATGTTACTTGTGGCTCACTTGAATGATGCGCAAGCAGAGGGTATGAATATGTGGTGAAATTGGATAAAATCCATCTGATAAAAAGCAGCAGCGGTACAACACCCAATAAAAGGTAAAAAGAACTGTGTGACCTTGCCAACATTCAAACACAGGGCTGTACTTTTAAATAACTGAAGGTAAATGAACCTGGAGCACCTTTGTAAGTACATTTTCCTACCTTACCAGGAACTAACCCACTTATTGGAAATACAAAGCCATAAGCTGACATCAGTCTAATCTGTTGTTCAACAAATATGTAGGGAGTACAACATACCAGCTAATGTAGCTAGATCTATGTCTGACATCAAATGCTATGGTGCTAAGACACGACCAATAATAGTATGCCTTGAAATCTGTTTAGTGATAGGGCAGTGAGCTGTAGGGATGCTTGCTTTTCAAGAGTAGTGTTATAGTCCACAAAGTACCAATATCACTGCTGAAACACAGAACACCAACAAAAAAATAAGATCATTAGAGTAAAGGGTGGTAGTCTTTTAAGAATGAAGGATAGTAGTCTTTTACTTTTAGGGGAAATAACAGAGTTAACATATTATTCCATTCTCCAGATGTGCCTAATCTATTATTAATAGTATTTTATTAGCTTCCTATATTCATTAATTTCATACTTTTTGAAATTATTCTTTGCATCTGAATTGCTAAGACTGTGGAAAATTAAAATATATTTTTTAAACGTGAACAATAAAAAAAATCAGACATGCAGAATGTTGTATCAAAAGCCATTTTCTAGGAAACAAAATCACTATGCATAGAATGAACACAGTAAAACCTTGGAAAACATCATTTCACTGTGAACTCTTCATATGATTTTCAGCCTCATTGATATTCATCTATTGATGCACTCAGAATTTTGTCTTTTATTCCAGTGCTAGCTTATGGATGCTGAAGTTCCCAAAATTATGAATGCATGCAGTGAGTCGTGCACTCTGTACAGTAGATAAGACATTCAGGGTCTCTCAGGGAATATGCCATTTGACGCATAACATGCTTGAAGACCCCATTGCTTTGATAACTATTTATCTCTGTTTCAGGTTAAGTTACTCTAAAAATATGACTACTGACTACCTAGAGAGCTGATAAATTCAGAAAGAGACCATCTGAACTCACAGTGTCCTTACTATAATAAGAGTATTGCTTATATATTCTGTTATTTTCTTAAACATTAAATTTTATCCAGCTGTATATATGAAGTACCCGAAAGGAATGATAATGCATGTCTGTTTATGTATGTGTCTCTCCCTCCACACACACACACACACACACACACACACACACACACACACACACACACACACACACACACAATATATATATACATATTTATAATGATAATATATAGATTTACACTCAATATATTCACTGTAAATGAGCAATTCAATTGAGCTGTTTTATACTTAAGTTAGCTGTCATTCATAAAGTTAGAACAAGAGATAAAAAAGCAAAATGATACATGTTTTTTGTAATATATATGGAATATTCTAACTGTGACAAAGAGTAAAGTACTCATTTTAAAAATGGTCACCCTGTATGTTGTCATTCCTTAGCAAGCTGTTATTTATTTCATTTTGATACCTTGGTTAGGGTTGTCTTAACCAAGTGTCTGTTCAAGCATGGTCCAAAAAGTAGGCACTATGTATTCATCATTGAAAAATTATATGACATCTTCTTGTTGGTTTCTTGCTGTTAGTTGCATTTACATGCAAGCATACCAAAGTATATTTAACTACTTATTGTGATCAACTAGTCTTATTACTGTATTGTACTAAGTACAATAAATACACCGAGACAACTGCTTCAGTTAATACGCCTTCTATTACATTTTCCTTTTGGATCTACAAGCATGCAACACAGATGCTGTCAGCTCTCTATGGCAAATTCCCAAAGATTGTTTACTGTTACACTTATATTTATACCAAAAAGTCTGATATTTTTTCTCAGAGTCTGATGTATAATAGCTCTTTTGTATAACAGTTTTCCTTTGTTCACTTGTCCTTGGTTCTTTGTAGTTTGATGATCCATGGAAACTCAGTCTTGCATTATCTGAAATGTGGTGTTCCAGCACTATCTGAAACTTGATGTTACATCTCTTTACATCATTGATGTCCTTCCAGCTGCCACCTGCGCAGTTATTTTTACAAACTTTGTTTCTCAATAACATATTCCTTTACATGGATGCCAATATGTAAGCTATGCCAGCACACTTACTTCTTATTTTTCAACATTTTGTACTATTTCTAAATTAACCCTTTATATTTCATATCATTCTTGCATCTTTTTATTCAAGCTAATAATAATAAATGCTAACAACAATTTAAAATGGAGACAGAATACTATTTTCTTTCAGTTCCCCCTTATTTTATTATTTTGAGGAATGGACTAAACATCAGTTAAAGAAAAGACTGCATTTGTTTCATCAGCATTGCTATTTACAACATTTACCACTTTCCTCATATTTACAATCATAACTTGTGGAGTTATTGCAATTCTTTGTAAACTGCAGCATATAAAACAATTTTAAGCTGTCATTATTATGATGACCCTTAAAGCTATTAACACAGGAAGTATTAACTAATTTAGCAATTTGGCTCCAGATGATGACCATCTTCTGATTATGTCCCACCAATTATGGGCAGTGTCAGCTTTTGTTTTTGTCTTTTACTATTATAGGTTCATAGGTTCATAGGTTCATACTAGGCTATCTGCCCTAGGGCATTTATAAGCCTAGCCAGAGTGTGTTTGGCTTTCACCACCCATTTTAAATTAATTTTGGTATGCCCTTTTTCGAGGTTAGTATACTGTGCCTCTGTCTAACAGTGACACAGAAGTGATACCCGGAGTAAATCTACGATCTCTCATCCACTCATCAAGATTCCTCGTGAAGAGAGTCAATGAGGGACTCTGCCTAACCTGGACTGGGATTTTATTCCAGAGTGAAGGGAGCCTCTGGGTTATGAATCTGTCCCTCCAGCATGTCCTATTCATTTCAGTGATGAGGTTCAAGTCTCTCGAGCGCGTAGCTCAATGGGATTTGGATTTTCTGAAGTGCAGCATGTCCATTAATTCCGGGTTGGACATGGCTTTATACATCAGGCACAGATCGCCTCTGAGCAGGCAGTATGCCACTGAGTAGAGCTGGAGTTTCTTTAACCGGGCAGCATATGGCATCTGTTTGAGCCCTTTGATTCTCTTGGTGAGGTACTTTTGGAGTCTTTCCAGTTGCTGCAGGTGTCTGGTAAGGTACATCCCAAATGGGGCATTGTACTCAATTATGGGCCTGATGAGGGATGAGTAAAGAGGCATGATGACCTCCCCTGATCTAGATGTGAATCCCTTCATGATTAGGTGGGCTATATAAAATGTTTTTCGAACCACTTTGTCCACGTGGTTGTCAAATGAGAGATTGCTATCAACTTGGGCCCCCAGGTCCCTAATTACTTCTTCTGTGCTTAATGGATTACCACCTATGTGGTAATTTGTGGGCACTTTGTTTTTGCCAAAGGGGATGACTATACACTTTTTGGCATTTAGCTTGAGGCCATGGCTCTGGCACCAGTTGTCTGTTTCTATGAGGTCCTTTTGGAGGATGCTTGTGTCTGCTGGAGAGTTGATTATGGTGCCCAGTTTGCAGTCATCTGCGAAGTTGGTCAGGCACAGTCCTTCCATGTTGGCCTGTACCTCCGAGAAATATATACCGAACAAGAGAGGTCCCAGGACTGAGCCTTGTGGGATGCCACTTGTAACTGGTTTGGAGTCTGACATGGCTCCAGCAATTCTAACCATGTGGGTTCTGTCCTTGAGCCAGTTTGCAACCCATCTAGTGATATAGGGGTTTATATTTAAGCTGGTGAGCTTATCTATAATGCCCGAGTGGGATATTGTATTGAAGGCTTTTGCGAGGTCCAGGTAGGCTGTGTGGACCACCTTCCCCTCATCAATGGCCTTGGTGACTGTTTCAAAGAAATCAACCAGGTTTAAGAGGCAGGATCTGCCCTTAACAAAGCCGAACTGGGTAGAATCCAGTGTCTGTAGGTCCCCAATATCTTTATTTATGAGGTCCATGATGATCCTTTCCATAGTTTTGCAGACTAAGCTAGTCAGGCTTATGGGGTGATAGTTTCCAGGATCTGTTGAGGCACCACCTTTGTGGAGAGGGACCACTGTTGCTGTACGCCACTCTTTGGGTACATATCCTGTAGTAAGGCTGAGATTGAACAGTAGTTTTATGTTTGGGTTTAGCTCTTCTTGGAGTTCATGTAGGATGCAGCCCAGGACACCATCTGGTCCCATTGATGCTATGTTTTTTGCTTTGGAGAGGGCAGCTCTTAACTGAGCATCTGAGATGTCAGGGGGGCAGCACTCTGCTGGGATAGATATTTGCCCTTTTGGTTGGGAGGGGGGGGAGAAGTTTGCGCTGAACCTGCCAGCTAGGACGTTGGCAATGTCTATGGATTCGGTGTATTTTTTGTCATTTTGGACTAATTCTGAGCATATCTGGGAATTCCCACCCAGGTTCCTAACATAACTAAAGAAAGCCCTTGTGATTATCCTTAGTGTCATGTGCAATTTTTCTCTCGAAGCTGGCCTTAGACGATTTTATGAGTGCCCGTAGTTTTTTGCTAATACTGATCAGAGATGCCTTCCCTTTTTGGGATTTTGCTCTATCATGTAATAACTTCCTCCTTCTATTATATAGTTTGTTTATGGCTGGGATCCACCAGACAGGACGTCTGCCTTTGGAGGATTGGGTCTTGGTTTTATTTGGGATTGCATGATCCATGCATTCCTGAAGGTGTTCATAGAATGCGTTTATGAAGGATTCTGCGGTCTGGGCCGTATTTTCCACAGGCCCGGGGGCTTTGAAGGATTCCACCTTGGTTTTGAGGAGTGTGAAATTTGCATTAGAGAAGTTTTTCACTGTGGTTTTCAGGGCAGGGGGTGGAGTCGGGATGTGAATATCCAGTGAGATTAGTTTATGGTCTGATCTTACCAGTGAGGGATACACTTCTGGTCTGGAGCATAGAGTCCCCATGTTGGTGATGATCAGGTCCAGTATGTTTTACCCTCTTGTGGGAGTGGTAACAAGTTGTTCCATAGCATTTGAGTTTATAAATTCTAGGAACCTTTGGGCTAGGGTGTTGGAGCTAGAGTAATGCTCCCAGTATATGTTTGGGTAGTTGAAGTCACTCAATATAACGGTGTTTGGAGAGACCTTCATATTTTCCAGTGTTCTCAGGAAGGCTGAGTGGGGTTCCTGGGTTTGGGAGGGTGGTCTGTAGCAGGCTATAAACTGGAAGGCAGTTTTACCCACTGTTAGTTGCACATGGATCGTTTCTGATGCTTCGTGCTGTGCCACCAACCTGGAGGTGTGGGTATCTTTGATGAATATTAATACACCCCCTCCTTTTGTGGTTCGGTCCAAGTTTTGGGGCCGAAAAGCATGGTATGAGGTATAACCTGGTAGTGCTGGGGTGCTCCCGGGAGCCTTGAACCAAGTTTCTGTTACTGCACAGATATCGATGTTCTCCATGCTAAGGAGAGTTTTGAGTGTGTGCATCTTGAGGTTTAGACTTCTGGCGTTGAGTAGCATTACTCTTAGTTTCTTATTCCTTGTGATACCTATGGAGGTGGGTTTGTCTTTTGAGCCTTGCCTAAAAAAGGCACTATGGGGGTAGCAAGAGCCTTTGCCAATATCCGAAAGCCCAGGGGTGACAGGTACAAGCCGTCCCTAGTGAAGCATCGTGGCTTGTCGAGCATGTCATCCCAGGCTGACAGGCATTGGATCCCCTTTGAATGACATCAATACGTAAGCCAGTTGTTGAAATTGATCATCTTGTCTTCATATTGTGGCATCATTCTTGGTGAGGGTAAGATGCTACTCAAGGTCAGGGTCATACCGGCCTGGGCTACATGCTCAGAGAGCTCCTCTATGTCTCTTTTCATGTAGTCCAGGGAGGTACGTCTCAGGTCATTCACACCAGCATGGACAATGACTGAGTCATGTTTTTACTTGCCTTGGAGTGACCTGAGTGCTTATGTTATGTGGCGGATCCTAGTGCCCGACAGGCAGCTGACCATGACCTTCTCCTTGTTCAGCCTGGTGAGCGGGATGTCAGTGTGCCTGACGATAGAGTCACCTATTACAAGTGTATCAGGTGTGTTGTTTAGCCTTAAGGGCTGTGACTGTTTGGCACACTGGCTTTGTGAGCTATGTGTTGCATGTGTTTTGTTTTGGGGTAGCGGTTGCTTGGGTGTCTGCTTTGGATGTCTCTGCTGCTTAGGCAGATTTTTATTTAGAGCCTCCGAGTATGTTTTTGTGTGTTTATGTGTTTGGTTTGCTGTCGTGGTAGGTCTATGTGAGACTGGAATTGTAGTGAGTGTGGTTTCCTTCTCCTCCTGACTGGTTTTGCCAGTACTGAATTGACAGAGCTTAGCCTCCAGTATGGCTATATGGTTGCATCTCTCACATGTGTTGGAATTTGTTGGGAGGAGGAGAGGGTTGTCTGTGTACATGAGGCAGTTGTAACATTGCCTCAAGATTCCAAGATTCACCAGCTGGACCAGAGAGGAGATTGACAACTGACCTTTGGACATGCTAAAATAGTATTGGGAATTCCTTTATAATTGAAAAAAAGGGCCAATGGGGAACGAGGTACTCAAGGGGAGTTTGTGAGGGTGTAGTGCTTTTAATATTTTAGTGCTGACTTATATAATTGCTTTAGTGAGCAAGTGCCAGGTAACTTAAATGCAAAGTGTTACAGGTAACTTAAATGCAAAAATGACAAACAGTAACTTTCTTTCAAGTGAAACAAGGAAATAAGTACAGTAAGCAATGCAGATATCACTAGGGATCCACAGAAGCACTGAAAAGCCACGTTTTAGGTGGAATTAGCATTTCAGGGAAATAACATGCAAACAAACAACAAGCATACAAATAAAGCTAGATTTAGCAGGCCTGGATCTAGGCTATGCTACAGCAAACAAGGTGTACCAATTTCAGTAAAAAAACAGTTCAAATATGCAGGCACTATAAGCCTTTAACCAGAAATTCCCAGCTCAGAAGGGCAGAGTCCAGCCTCTCCTCCCACAAGAGTGCAGACCACGAACCTTCTTAATGCAAACTAACTGGCCTGAAGCCCAAGTGCTTAAACCAGAACTAATACAGTTTTAGAATAACAGACACTG
Organism: Protopterus annectens; assembly: GCF_019279795.1. Taxonomy (NCBI): domain Eukaryota; kingdom Metazoa; phylum Chordata; order Ceratodontiformes; family Protopteridae; genus Protopterus; species Protopterus annectens. The sequence goes on along the minus strand of NC_056746.1, from coordinate 618,091,554 downwards.
AGCCCTCAATCAGCAGTTCACAACTTAGAAGGATGTAAGCTACTACCTGTCCTGCCACCACAGTGCAGGCCACAAACCTTCCTAATGTAAAACAACTGGTCTGAAGCCCAAGTGCTTAATCCAGAAGACTTAGAATGATAGCTACACTTAATCAAGTTACTACCAAGCAGTAATAAATACAATTGAATACTTTAAAGAATGCCTGGATTACTGCTCAAGTTATACAAACAAAGCTAGATTCAGCAGGCCTGGATCTAGTCTATGCTACAGCAAACAAGGTGTACCAATTTCAGTAAGAAGCAGTTCATATATGCAGGCACTATAAGCCTTTAACCAGAAATTCCCAGTTCAGAAGGGCAGAGTCCAGCCTCTCCTCCCACTAGAGTGCAGACCATGAACCCTTTTAATGTAAAATAACTGGCCTGAAGCCCAATTGCTTAAACCAGAATTAATACACTTTTAGAATAACAGACACTGAGTCCTCAATCAGCAGTTCCCAACTTAGAAGGATGTAAGCTACCTGTTCTGCCACTACAGTGCAGACCACAAACCTTCTTAATGTAAAACAACTGGGCTGAAGCCCAAGTGCTTAAACCAGAATTAATGCACTTTTAGAATAACAGACACTGAGCCCTCAATCAGCAGTTCCCAACTTAGAAGGATGCAAGCTACCTGTCCTGCCACCACAGTGCAGGCCACAAACCTTCCTAATGTAAAACAACTGGTCTGAAGCCCAAGTGCTTAATCCAAAAGACTTAGAATGATAGCTACACTTTAATCAAGTTACTACCAAGCATAATAAATACAATTGAATACTTTAAAGAATGTCTGGATTAGTGCTCAAGTTATACAAACAAAGCTAGATTCAGCAGGCCTGGATCTAGTCTATGATACAGCAAACAAGATGTACCAATTTCCGTAATAAGCAGTTTAGATATGCAGGCACTATAAGCCTTTAACCAGAAATTCTCAGCTAGAAGGGCAGAGTCCAGCCTCTCCTCCCACAAGAGTGCAGACCACGAACCCTTTTAATGTAAAATAACTGGCCTGAAGCCCAAGTGCTTAAAAGAGAATTAATACACTTTTAGAATAACAGACACTGAACTCTCAATCAGCAGTTCCCAACTTAGAAGGATGTAAGCTACCTGTCCTGCCACCACAGTGCAGGCCACAAACCTTCCTAATGTAAAACAACTGGTCTGAAGCCCAAGTGCTTAAACTAAAAGGCTTAGAATGAGTTACACCAAGCAGTAATAAATACAACTGAGTACTTTTAAGATGATGCAAAAGCAAATTAAAGTAGGAAGAAACACAAATACAGTAAAAGCAGATGATTTTATTTATTTTTTTTTTTTTGAGTGAGCAAATGAGATGGGCCCAGGAGTTACAGGACAGAAACAAGTGCAAATGCAGGCCTTCAAATCAGAAAGTTGAGAGAGATGGAAGACTGCCCAAATGGCCAATAACTACAAATTCTGGGCCAGAACCACTCCTTATGTGGTAGACAGGTTACCTAGTGCTTACCACTCCCACTGATAAGCTAGAAGGCTTCCCTCCAACACAGAAAGGCTTGGGGGCTCAGAAGCTTACAAATAGTCCTGGATACATCAAATCTGCATCTGGAACACTAATTACAGGAAAGGTAGGAAACAGGCTTACAATTTTTTTTTTCAGAAAAGTAGCAAAAACAGTAGTAAAAACAATTCACATGCAGTGCAAGCTGGCACACTTGAGTATGTAGCAATATTAGTCCACACACAGTTTGAAAAAATGTAATTAAATTAAAAAGGACTAAAAGCAAGTGCAGAAAGGGTTTATTAGGTAGAATGTGGTAAAGAGATGGGACTGGGGAGTGTCCTAGATCAAATCTACAGTGGTGCGGGCACTGCAAAACACTGGGTTATTTGAAACTACACATAATGACTTACTTCCATTGTGCTTGTAAATGTACAATCTGTGAGATATCTTGTTCTACTAGTTTTTATACCAAGCTCTTTTAAATCTGCAATTGGTATCTTTAAAACTTGGAAATGTAATTTAGTATTGTTGTCCTATCATAGTACAAGTGGATGGTGTTTTTACCATTTGATCTGTATGAAGTACTGGCCTGTTACCCAAAATAATAAGTATTTCAACCCATGGTCTTTTTCTTGTATTACTGTGTTGTTTATACAAATAAACAGAGTATTGGTAGAAATCATACCTTTTTTTTTTCCTGTTGAGTTTATTCTTATTTTTGTGTTATTGTCTACACCATGTAACATTTTTGCATGATGTCTTTCCTTGTCAGAACTGTTACATTTGTGAGGCAATGTACAGCATCTAATAGAGACAGAGTTGTTTATTGAAATGTTTATGTCAGTCTTTGATTTTTTTTCTATTTTTATGTATGCCTGACCTTGTTCGGCTAACCATTCTGTTACATTTGTGTTAAATGTTATCCTCCCAAACGTACATGCTGTATGCTTTTTACAACTGAAATAGTCTTGTATTCTATTTTGTGTAGCATTTTCCTAAGTATTATTCATGAAATATTGTAATTCCCTCTGTTTTGATGTTCAGAATGATGCAAATGAAATACAGATGTCTGTGTTGAATGCTGAGTGCCTTGTCTCGGAGCTGCATTTTTATCTATAGTTCTTGAAGCATGTTCCAGACACTGAACATTCAGCTTGTCTCAAGCTGTACCAGAATATATGTATGCTGCTAAACAGAAGTACATGTATTTAACTAACTGTATTACTCCTACATATATTATAGCAACATATGTGTGTATGCATCTAACCAGCAAATAGATGTGCACATGCATTTATACATTTTTAAACATATCTATCACTGTATACATTCCCTCACTTTTATTTTAAACTTAAAACTGTCTATATTAGTATGTACTTTTTAGTCAAGTTATATTGCTATTAACTAGAAACACATTGGGAAACAAAACCTTTAAGGTTTTTTTATACAGCAATTTAACACAGTTTAATATTGTCAACACAATGATGACAACCATTACTATTAGAACTGGATAAATCTGAATATGACTTTATACGGTGATGTTCTATACAGTAATTTATTGACAGTGCTTGAGGATTTTATTGCAAAGGTAGTGCAGTCTTGTTTTTTTTGAAAAAAAAAACACATATGCCACAAATGTCAAGGTTTGACTTGTTACTCTATTTACGTAGATAAACCATTTACTATATACTGTACAGAACACACTGGCTTGTACTGATTGTTTTTACATTTGTATATACATGGCTGTAATGTACACTCAGTGCAGTTTTAAAACTTAGCATTAAACTTAAGCCTGCTAATTACATTACTTGAAACATTAAAATGTATTTTTGGTATTACCACTATGCACCTTTATTTGAGTCTCTTTTGCAATACTGTTTACACAGTTAGTGTAAAACTGAAAGTATGCCATTCCCCTTGTAGTATACATCATTTTATTGCAGTATTGTTTATTTGCTTTATGCTGTGAGAATTAAATGTATGCTTGCCTTTTGGCTGTTACCTAGACTGTGACACTTTGGTCTTACACATTTGCTTACTTTTTGGCCATTTTTAAAAACAGAAAATATTTTTTATAAAGCTTTTGCTGTTGCCTATACTGTCAAAGTTGTAGTAGGAATTAAGTAACCCCCACACACAGCTTTAGGTTTAGAGTAATTGATCATATAGCTGGAGAGGTTAGGGGTGGTCCGAGATCTTTATTGCTAGAAAAAAGAGAATTGATATGGCAGATTTGTTTAGATGTCTGTCATTTTCCCGGTATTGATAGTTGCTCTATACAATGTTTACTGAAACTAAAAAGCCTGATTAGATAGGCAACTTATGCAATATGTTAAGGGACTGGGCTTTAAGTAGTATACCCTATGGTAGCAGCTAACCTATTGTCTTATTACTACTATTATTTCTTAGTTTGATAGTGGGGGTTTATATAGCAGTAGCATATTTACAATTTCTCAGAGCTACGTCCAAAATTCCACAGTGAATGTAGAATTTGGTATAAGGTAACTTATACATTAAAAATATATTAAAAATGAATTATGTATTTTGGAGTATTTAAATTACTGAAATTATGTGTGAAAAAAAATATATATATATATATATATATATATATATATATATATATATATATATATACATATATATATAAGTATTTTATTCTTTATGTTTGAAAGTTTGGTATATGAACTGTTTATTACACTTTTAGGAGGTGCAATTATTTAATAATAATGCTGTAATAGTTTATTTAAATGAATGAAGTTCATAAGCTAGGGACTGTATTTGTTTGATTCATTAATTAATGGTTTAAGTAGGGGATGGAGGGAAGTGCAAGTTAGTATAAAAACTATTTTTGTACCTGCTGATTTTTGTCTGAAGAAGTCTGGTCATGGAACCAGATGAAAAGCGCTTAACTTTACAGTGTGGTGCTGTGGTTTATCCATCTTTTATTATCAATTTAATAAAGAGCTGAATAGCTGAAGATTCATGGTGCTTGACGTGCTTTGTTCTGCATTTTTCGTTTTTCAACAGTTTGTAGTAGGAATTGCATTTACCCATTTCAAAAAGACGTTTACTGTTACTACTAACTATTCGTACCCTCCCTTTTTGTAAAGGGACCTGCATAATTTATTTTAACTGCATACCATAGCCCATGTACTGACTGTACTTGGTGTAGTATTTACTTGCAAACAGATTATTAATGACATGTATGCACAATTGTGACATTTTATTATGATTACGAAACAGGATTTTTGTAGACTTTTGTGCTTTTCGCTTAAGGCTGTACCTGAATACTTAACAAAAATGTTTTAGAAAGATATAAGCCATTTGGCCTGGCAACCAGTCTTGTTTCTTTTACTTTATAAATTTCAGTACTAGTAACTATTTATCTTTTACAACATTCATTGTAACTACCCATTCCAGCCTGGAAAGATTTGAGTTCACATTACTTACTTATTTTCTTTGTGCATATTCCAGACGCTTAACCCATAACTCCTTCACCACCTACGAACGAAAATGCTGTACAAACTTTTGAAACACAAAATACGAGGAGGTCAAAGTTAGGTACTGCCAAACTTGGATTGCAAACAGTCACAAAGATCAGGTCTCCTTAACACAACTTTATTAGTGTTTTCGGAAACGACTATGCGTTTCCTTCCTCAGAAACAAAGACAAAAACAAAACAGTCACATACAGCCCTTATACCCCTCCCACTTATCAATAAAGAAGTAACTTCGAGCCCAGACATATTCTAGAGTCCCCCACTTCAACTTTCAAGGCGTTTTGGAAACATTTTTGGAGGGTGAGGCTTTTTGTGTTTATTATTGTTTCTTTAGTTTCATAGGTTACAGCCTTATAAGCTATTCTCTTGAAATATAGTATACTATAAACTGGTCTATTACATCAAAACCAGTGTTAAGAATTTTAAAAAGTGGTCAGATATTGCTTAAATACTATATATGGAACATTATTGGCCAATTGTTTCATTGTTTATACTTAAAACGAATTTATTTTTATACTTTCGTTTTTATTATTATTTTTATTTTTATAATATTTAATAATGTATAACATATTCATTGTATAGTAATTTTAATTAATTTTTAGGTACACATAACCACTAGCGAGGCATTGCAGGATATGAGAATATGCTTAGCTGAATAAGGGTTAATGTCAAGTAATGTATTATTCAATTAGCACCACATGACATTTTAGAAGGTTTTAAAGTAAGGGCTGTATGTGACTGTTTTGTTTTTGTCTTTGTTTCTGAGGAAGGAAGAAACACTAATAAAGTTGTGTTAAGGAGACCTGATCTTTGTGACTGTTTGCAATCCAAGTTTGGCAGTACCTAACTTTGACCTCCTCGGATTTTGTGTTCCTTCACCACTTACTTATACCTTCAGTCATTCATTAATATACTTGCAACTTGATACTAGAATGCAGTTGTAATAAACATTAACTTGCTTAACTATGCATAATATTGTTTTTGAATACTGTTTTTGCTGGAGTCTTTGCTATTTTTATGCTATTATACAATTACAAAATATTATAAGAACAAAAGAGATATTGGCTTAACTAACACATGCTTAAAACAAATATATTTACATGATTTACATTTGCTGGTATCTGCATGTTGCTGCACTTTAGGAGAAAAGAGAATACATGCATGTCAGTCTTGTGACATCATGTCTTTTCTGTGTTTAACTACTTTTATTTGATTTGTATGCCCTATAACTGTTTTGTTATATGAAATGGTTTTAAAATTACCATTTAAGTGCCTTGCTTTAACTGAAAGAAAGTTTGTGCTGTGTACCTTTAACCATTTTCAAAAACGATATGCGTAAATGGGCATTCCTTCATTGAAGGTTGTGCGCTAGGCCCGGCAAGCCAGCATGTAAAAACCTACTCCCAATCATTAGCGGACCAGAGTTCCACTGTGGCGATCCCTAACCGGGAAAAGCTGAAAGGCACAAACAAACAAAGAATAGTACATCATAAATTATTTGTTATCAGCGTAAACTGGTGTTGCTTTAACTCTTTACTAACTAGATTATATTTGTCAGTATTCTGTTCTGGTGACTTTAAAGCTCTCATGCACTTCTGAAAAAGTCTTTGCATATGTTGTCTGAACTTTTTGAACTCACTCTGACTGTGTCTTAGAAGTTTATTAAATCTTTTTGTTAGTTCACCATGAACCTTGTCTCTGTTCTTATCTGTTTTGTAATGTGCAGTGGTTTTATGCCACTTTTGTGTAGCAAGATGTACAGAAGATTATTTTAAATAACTGACTTGCTTGATATTGTAACTCTGAAATTAATATTTTACCTGTGGTGACAGGACATTTATGACATTGCACACAGAAAGCAGTTTTATATAACTTGCACAATAAATGTTTACTGTCATACCTAGTAAAGTACTACATGTGCTACAGTTATGTTTATACCAATCTTTAAATTCTGACTATGCATGTGTTGGACTATTATTACTGTCTACCTGAAAGGTAGTCTTACACTTTACAGTTTTTTTGTTTATGGCATCCATGCTGTAGAATGAGAAACAAAAAGAGAATTACCAATTTCTTGTTGATTTTCCTAAAAGGTGGTCAAACATAGCTGGCAGATTCAACTGTGTGAATGTACAGGACCTGTGGAGCATGCAGAGATGCACTGCTCTGCTACTGGATAATGTGCATAAGAAGGAGGCAAACGTTTGCACTGGAACAGAATGTACCAACTGAATAAAATAAAAAAGAAGCTGTAGTTGTCACAATAAAAAAACATTTGGTCCGTCAACTGTGGCTCGCTATTGAAAAATTATATGACGTCTTCTTGTTGGTTTCTTGCTGTTACTTGCAATTACATGCAAGCATACCAAAGTATATTTAACTACTTATTGTGATCAACTAGTCTTATTACTGTATTGTACTAAGTACAATAAATACACCGAGACAACTGCTTCAGTTAATACGCTTTCTATTACATTTTCCTTTTGGATCTACAAGCATGCAACACAGATGCTGTCAGCTCTCTATGGCAAATTCCCAAAGCTTGTTTACTATTACACTCATATTTATACCAAAAAGTCTGATATTTTTTCTCAGAGTCTGATGTATAACAGTTCTTTCTTTGTATAGCAGGTTTCCTTTGTTCACTTGTCCTTGGTTCTTTGTAGTTTGATGATCCATGGAAACTCAGTCTTGCATTATCTGAAATGTGGTGTTCCAGCACTATCTGAAACTTGATGTTACATCTCTTTACATCATTGATGTCCTTCCAGCTGCCATCTGCGCAGTTATTTTTACAGACTTTGTTTCTCAATAACATACTCCTTTACATGGATGCCAATATGTAAGTTATGCCAGCACACTTACTTCTTATTTTTCAGCATTTTGTACTATTTCTAAATTAACCCTTTATATTTCATATCATTCTTGCAGCTTTTTATTCAAACTAATAGTCATGCTGACAACAGTTTAAATGGAGACAAAATGCTATTTTCTTTCAATTATTACAAATATAAAAATACACTTAGCTGACTAGCTATGTGCTATACAAATCAGGGACACACAGAATAAAAAGTCAATGCTGGGGATACATCAACAGGCCTAGTGTAAGCTGTGTGCCTCTGACATTTTGTGAATCAAAGTCATGTTAGCCCCAATAAGGAAAGCCCTCATTATTGGCTAATTTGTATAGCTCTGAATGGCATTTAACTACTACACTGTGCAGCTCAGCACTTCCAGTGGTAGTTAACTATGACATCATGTTGACAAAGAGTAGTACCCCTTGTGTGTTGTGGATCCCCACCTTCTGATTCCCTTAGTGCTGTAAGTGCTGTTATTGCTACTTAGATTAATCTTTTGTTAGGTACTGATATATTAAGCTTATTACTCACCAAACTAATAGTTTTTCAGCTCTTGTCCCTGTGGTGTCTGGGCCCACTCCATTTGCTACGCTCACTCAGCTCCTCACTCTGCCCCCATCATCACCCACCCCATAACATTAACCTTATACCTAACCTGATCCCTCCCACATGTCTCTTCCACCTATCCCATAAGCCCCCTAATTATTACCCCAGTCATATAATACCTCCTAACTACTCTACCTCACCACCCATTCAAAATAGGTCCACATAGTACTCCATCCCCTAAACTATAGCTATCCTACTCATATTCATTCTTTTATCACACTGCACTCATCCACCATCATGTCCATCACCACTATTACTATGATTTCAGTTCTCTCACTTGCACTCTGTCTCCTAATAACAACAAATTTCCAGACACCCAACATACCTCCAACACTCACCTGTACAACCGCCATACATAATCCACAATTATCAAGATGCTCAGACATCCACCCTAGCTCATTCACAGCAAATACTTCTGTAGTAGCCAAAGTAAAAATTCTACCTCTCCAAAGACACCCCCATTATCATACCACCAGCAGCAACTATACAATTTTTAGTATAGCCAACATAATTTGCCAAAGCATTATATCCCAGTGAGGGGATATACAACCCAGCCCAGGCCCAACCCTCCAAGCCCCAGAAAACTAGCAAATCTCTTATGCTATCCACCATAAATCTTCAAAGCCTTAGAAACAAAATACTTGAACTCCAGGTGTGGATTTTACAAAACAACCATGATATTATAGCAGCTACCGAAACCTGATTGAAATCATATAAAAAGACACATAATTTCTTCCCCCAGGCTACTCATGCCAAAAAGCTAATTGGCCCCACAAGAGAGGATGGGAAGTAGCAATACTCTTCTGTAGCAAATATACTTTAATTCCCTACTCAAAACCAACCCAGTAAGCCATTACAAGGTTAGCCACGCTGGCCCCACATGGAGACCCCATGGCTAAACCTACCTTCTGCAAATAAAATTGCTGATTAAAGATGAAATAATTATTAGACAGCACCAAATCTAACAATTCCATCACTAAAGAAATATCATGACTAGAAGCATCATGTTTTCACATCATATACCATGTGGGGCCAGCGTGGCTAACCTTGTAATGGCTTACTGGGAATCTGAATACGTATTTAAACTACAGTTATACGTGGACCATGTAGTCTATTATACAAGATATCTTGATGATATTTTTGTATTAATAAAAGGTGACGAACAGGTAGCGGCTTCTTTGATAGAAGGTTTTAATTCTTCAACTGAATTTTTAAAATTCACGTCTATGTTTGATAGATTGTCAGTATCTTATTTAGATATTTTACTAAATAAGAATATTGAGTTAAATTGTTATACAGCCAGAATTTTCCGTAAAACTACATATTCAAATACGTTCCTGCATTTCTCAAGCTGTCACCCCTTATATCAGAAAAGGGCAGTTGTCAAGGGACAACTGGTTAGAGCTGCCCGGATTTCTACCCAAGATTTCGATTTTGATGATAAATACCAATTCTTGAGAACGGCATTCATACAAAGGGGTTATCCGGCAGATTTGCTGGATGATTTAATTTATGAAGTTGGAAGGAAAAGAGCTAACCAAATATATGTACCATTGTTACCTATGAAACCTGTTGTCGTCAAAGATATTCTAAATTTTGGTGAGTCAGTTAGTCATAGTGACGATGTAATGTTATCGGATGCACGAGATCATAAGGTGTCTAGCAGTTTTATTACTACATATTGTAAACAGAGTTCTTCTTGTATTAATATAATTAAGAAGAATTGGGGTTTGTTTAGATCAAGTCAGAGTTTATTGAATAAACTCGGGCAAGGACCAAAAATAGTTTTTAAACGTGGTAAAAATTTGAAAAATTTATTAGCTTATAATACAAGGCCAGTTGTTAAGTCATCAGGAATGATAAAATGTGAGGCTTGTAATATGTGTAAACATATAGAAATAACTAATTCATTTACTTTTAATGATTTTAAATATAGACTGCAGGGCAGGTTTAACTGCAATTCTAAAGAAATAGTCTATTTGGCTAGATGCATGTGTTGTCCTGCCTTCTATGTTGGTAAGACGGAGCGTAGACTCCGTGACAGAATATATGAGCATATTTATGCTATAAACTACAAGAAGGCGGACAACGCACTAGCCAAACATGTTGTTATGTTTAGTAATCACTATTTTAAATTTTTAGTTATTGATAACATTACACGTAGTTTTAGAGGTGGCCCATTTGCACTTAAATTATACGAATTAGAACTAAAATGGCAAATTAGGTTGGATGCTGGTAATATACCTGGGCTAAATGATGCGATCTCTATTAGTAGTCTTTTAAAATTAAAAAGTATAGAGAGATGATTTTTGTTTATTTATTTGTAAGATTGGTTTATAAAGGTTTGTTAAAGTTACTTTAGAATGTTATTTTAAATTAGTTATGAATAAGATTGTTTTTTAACTATGGTATGTAGCTAGAGTGCACTTTAAGTGAATTAATTGATTTATTTGTTCAATTGATTACTTTATTTCGCGCCTTTTTGGTTTGTTTTTGATATATAAATGTAATTGGAGCACTGATTTTGTATTCTGAAGAAGGCTGTGTTGTATCAGTCGAAAAGCGCTTAAATTTATTCATTTATTAAACCGGAGTGTGTCTGCCAGTTCTTGTCGGTTTTCTCATTTTATGCTGTTTGTCGTTGGATTTTTGTGTTTAAATATTAGAGAACTTACTTGCCTGGACATCCCAAAACATAGATAATTAAACCATCATCCTAGGTGATGTAAACATTGATTGACTAGACATTGCCCAAAAGAACCCCTCAAAAAACATAAACCTTTACAACTTCTCCCAACTAATTCAAGACATCACCAGACCCCACAAAAATAACAATTGAGGCTTCACAATAGACTGTACATTAGTGTTCCTCCCTAACAATATCAACATTGTAGGCATACTACCTAATACCATTAGCGACCACCACCTAGTATATATCCTGCACAAATCTACCCCAACCCCAGGCCAACAGCAATACAAATCAACCAGAAATTTGACTAAGTACCAATCATCTATATTTAATGAAACCTTAGGCAAAGTTAATTTGGAACCCCTCAAATCACTACCACTTAATGTGGCTATTGACTTCTTTAACTCAACATTCCTAGACATCCTAAATAGGCAAGCACTCACCTGCCAAAAATGAATAAAACATAACCATACAGACTGGCTCTCAAAATCCACCAAAGAAGTCATGCCCACAAGGGATAAAATCTGGAAATCATGTCAGAAAAACAAAGACCTCTCAACTCTACTACAATACAAGCAACTCCATAACCAGGAAAAATGACTAATAACCAGAGATAAAAATGCCCACTACTTCTACCTACAAAGCCAACATAAAGATAATCATGAAAAATTCTGGTTCCCCATTAACCAACTATTATACCCAGGCTCTCAAAGCAACCCATCTCCTAACCTAGACAAAACCTCTACTGAACTTGCCACCCTCTTCAATTCCTACTTCATTGATACCATAGCTAACCTAACCACCACCTTTCCTACAACTAGCACTACCACAACCAAGACAGCTGAAGACCATATCATCCCAGAAAATAATCCTACCCCCACCCACATACCCACCGCCACAATAAAAAAAAAACTTTTACTTAAGCTAAAACCCTGTACTCTGGCCCCTGACAATCTACCCCCATACTTTCTGTAACTGGCTGCAAACTCTATAGCCTATGCCATCAGCATACTCATTAACAGATTGATTAAAGAAACCATAGTCCTAGACATCTGGAAAAAAGCTTACATTTTCCCCTTACACAAAGGCAGCACCAACATAGACACCACAAACTTTCAGCCCATAGCAATTCTCTCACCCCACTCTACAATACTGGAAAAATGCATCTATTCCCAACTCCTCAACCACCTGCTTGAAAAACATATTCTGTCACCCACTCAGCATGGTTTCAGACCAGGACACAGCACCACCACTGCCCTTCTCTCCTTCCTTGATACAGTTAACTGGACATGGGATGCTGACAAAATAATCGCTTGTCTTTTCCTCAACCTCTCCAAAGCTTTTGATACCATTTCCCACACCATCCTCCTCTCTAAACTATCCACCCTTCACATTTCCCCAACTACCCTACAATGGTTCAATAGCTATCCCTCCAATAGGCAGAAATCCACCAAATGGCAACACTCTTACTCTCCCTTCCTCAATACTTCCACAGGGATACCCCAAGGCTCCATACTTGGTCTTCTCTTATTTAGCATCTTTATTAACAACTTTCACTTCACCCTTCCACAATGCTCAGTAATCCAGTATGCTGATGACTCTACTATAATAATTCCAACTCTGAACTCCAGAAAATCACCCAGAATGCCCTCACCTCTACAATCATCTTACACTAAATCCAAAAAAAAAACTAAATTAATATGTTTTACCCCTACGAAAACCAGTCCGCTAGATAAAACACTCTTCACTATACAAGCCCAAGACAATTCCACTATAGAAGTTGTCCCACACACTAAATTACTAGGCATTATTATAGATGAAAATCTTAACTTTGACCTACACATAAACAATAACAAAAAACATCCACAAGAAGCTCAGTATGCTCGACAGGCACCAACACTTTCTTAGCCTCTCTACTAGACAAACTATTGCAACCACCTTTTTATTACCCTCTCTCCTTTATGTCACCACTATCCTCAATAATATCCAAAATTCTACAAAATCCAAACTTGATATGTGTTTCAATAAAACAGCCAAATTTGCCACCAAGGCCAAATTCTCATCCCACCGTAACTCACTGAAACAATTAGGCTAACTGGAACTACCCCACCATCTCTCATTCACCCAACTAACTACAGCACACAAAATAATCTACAGACCCACAGGCTGCCCTGCTCACTCGACACTACTTGCCCAATACCAACCCAGCAGGTAACTAAGATTTGAAAATCATCCACTTCTAAAAGTAGAAAAGCCCACCTTACCTGCTGGTCACCTCCTGTACTCCTTCACCATCGCCAAACTATGGAACTCACTTCCACCATCTATAAGAAACAAAGGCAGCACCACCACCTTCAAACAAATACTGAAAAATGATCTCAACTCTTCCTGGCTATGTACCTGCTCTATAACCTAACCTCCTCCTTATATGATAACTAAACTGCTTTTTGCTACTGCTGGCTGATGATATTTTCTCCATAATTATTATTTTTTCATCGCTTGTTGATACTGGTACAATAATGCTGATTAATATATATCTGTTTATACCTCTCTGAATGAAATCATCTGGCAACCAACAAAATTCCTGCTTTTATGTATATATTCTGCATATATTACTGCAATCACTATGAGTAACACTGTACCTACTTTTGTACCAATTAATGTTTAATATTTTATGTATTTATGTTCTTGATGGAGCTTTTCTTGCTGGTCCACCACTGAAAATAGGCTTTTTTAGGCCCAGTGAACTTTACTGGGAAAGAAATGCAATAAATTAATAAATTAATTACACATAAATAGCATCCCTGACATCTAGTGGTTCTCCCAAACCCATTCCCTGTAGTGCTGTAAGTGCTGTTATGGCACTTAAGTAGTATCCCTAGTGTCTGGTGGTTCCCCCAACACCAGACCCCATGGTGCTGTAAGTGCTGATATGGTACATAAATAGTATCGCTGGTGCCCAGTAGTTCTCTTCACCCCTTGAACCCCATAGACATTATGACACATAAGTAGTATCCCTGGTGTCTAGTGTACCCCAACCCCTGATCTCTGCAATACTGTAACTGCTGTTATGGCACAAAACCTATGATATCCTTCCTGATAGATACTTTCTCCCATCCCCATAGTACAGTACAGCAATCCCCAGTGGCTAATGGTTCCTCCTCCCTTGTACTACAGCAATCCCTGTTGGCTATTGGTCTCCCCACCCAGTTTTGTAGATTATTCTTGCTATTGTAGGCTTGTGTAGAGGTATGACAGCCACAACAACCCACATTCACATATGTACAAATTGAATACACACACACACACACACACACACACACACACACACACACACACACACGCACACACACCTTACCACATCACTACCCCCTTACCCTATTTTCCAAGCAGACAAACAGACCCCCCACACACACACACACACACACACACACACACACACACACACACACACACACACACACACACACACACACACACACACACACACACACACACACACACACACACAGTCATGCATGCAGACCCTGGCAAGTATTCACTCACATATTACCTGACCCTTACCATTAAAACCCCCAGTATTTACCTCTTCGTTGATGGTTGAGTACATCCATCTGAGCATGTTTACTCCTGCATTATTGTAGAATGCTACTGTATGAATTGCTCTGTGCATGGATGCTTTCCCAGGAGGTGGTCCTGAGGGGGAAGCACAAGGCCAGTCTTAGGGGCCCCCACACTAGGCTATTATAGGATCATTATACCTTATGTGGTCCAGATAGCTGACTGAGAGACACTACAGCAAATACTAAATCATTTTCCTACCGGTAGTCTTTCTTCTGTAGTAGTTACAAGTCTTTTTAGTACAACAGACAACCTTTCATGTCATGTATACTGTACTAGCTGCTAGTCTAGTATACCCATAATGCTTAGAGAGTCATGTACGCACAGATTGTGAAATACAAGGAGGTACTCTTCTATTAAGAGAAAGGGCAATGTCTAATAGACTGCCTGAGGTGACTATACATACAGAAGCTGTCTTGGTCTTCAGTGTTAAAAGGGTCTGACTAAGCGAAGTTCTTTGGATTGGTGGATGCAGTGAAGTATGGAAGACAGAAGGGACCTCTATTAATTGCATACCAGTTGCGTGCATGTATAGGTCATGCAATTTTATGCCTTGATGTGTGTGAACATGCCATGGAATTCTAATATTTGCATCATTGCAATATAGTGCTGTTTTGCTACCAGTATTGTATTGTAAAAAAAAATGGCTAATTAGCGTATGCCACCATACACAAAACCAACCTACTGAAGAAGAGAAACTGAAATACATAAAACAAATGAAGGAACGCAGCAGATAGACTGCAAAAATTTAATAATTCTGCTTCTGGTACCTCAGCTACAATGCCTTCAAGGAATGTTTTACATCAAATGTAGCCTTCAAATTTATACAAATGTGATTGAATTAATTGACATACAATCAATCAATTACACATTTAAAAAAATAATTAGCGTATGCCTCTCCCTTGGAATGCCTCATTTGCATGTAGCATGACCTAGGTGATACCGCAACATGGTACTGCACATCTTCTTGCCATAGCACTGTGTTAGGACTGTATCTGAATACATATTTATATGAATATGTTGAGAAAAATCGACATGTAGAAACAGTGATGCAAATAACATTGATTGTTGCATGTAAAAACTAACATGAATAAAAGGAAATGGCCAGAATTTATTAAAGAAAAAAAAACAAAACAAAAAAAAACAAACAAACCCAAACAGTATCTTCAGACATATCTTGTCTGAAGAATATAATGTTAGAGAAAAGGTTTTCAGAAAGGTAAAGCATAGTGTTGGGATTAGAGGTACTTTTTACACATCAAAACTAAGGAAAATCCAAAACAAAAATGGCTAAAACTGCTCTGATCATAAAAGGAAAACAAACGCTGTGCTTTTGTGATCGGTCAACTAAAATAGATAAATAAGTAAATAAACTAACTGTACTTTCAAACATATTTTGTCTAAATAATGATACTGTTTGGGAAATGGTTAGGGTTTGTGTTAGGGTCAGTGGCATGGTCAGGCTTTAGGTTGAGGTTAGTACTCATAGGTTCATAGGTGTGCACTAGGCTAATGGCCCTGGAGCCTTTACAAGCCTAGCCCATAGGATTACCCTCATCTCAGGCTGACACCCAACTTTAGTTCTCAGTGCCTCTGTTGAGTACAGCCACTAGAGTGATCCCCGGGGTGAATTTTCTATTTCCCATCCACTCATCAAGATTTCTCTTGAAGAGGGCCAGTGAGGTGCTCTGTTTGACATGTATGTGAAGTCTATTCCATAGCATAGGCAGTCTCTGGGTTATGAACTTGTCCTTCCAGCACGTTCTGTTGATTGTGGTAATGAGGTTGAGGTCTCTGGAGCATGTGGTATGGAGGAATTGGGATTTCTATAAGTTGTCTGTCTTGATACTTGAACCATGAATGCCTGCATGTAAAGCTAGGACTCTAACCACTACACTATCTTGGCTTGAGCATGAATGGACAGGGAGCCCTCCCACACCACTTTACTCCCAAATGACAACCAAGTTATAACTGGTAAAATGAACTGGAGACAGTTATTAGATTATCTGTGATCAAAATAGTGAATATTCATTACCCAGCTTAAGAGAGTGAATTATCTTAAGGCTGGCTGGTGAGTGTGCAATGTCAGGGTATAGTGGGGACTGGGAATTTTCCAATTGATATATATATAATTAGCAGTGGGTTTGGGGGGTACAAGGTGGCTTGCCCACTGCATAACATACTTTTTCTTTGTGTGTCTTGATCTAAAAGGATCAATGTTTTTGTACTCCTATATATCTATTCTATCTATCTATCTATCTATCTATCTATCTATCTATCTATCTATCTATCTATCTAGCTATCTATCTATCTATCTATCTACCTATTTAGTTAGCTATCTATATATTCTAATCAAACTATATATCGAACTACCGATTTAGCTATCTATATATTTGCTTATCTATCTGTCTACTTTCATTCATGAACATGACTGCTAGATACTTAAACTCCTCTGCTTGGAGTAATTAAATCTTCTCACTTTCATAGCACAATTCATGCTTTTTTCTGGTCTATAACTTTGGTTTCTTATTTAGTGGTGCTGATTTTCATCCCATTGATTTCATGTTTAGCAGTGAACTGCTCTAATGCAAGATAGAGGTCATACTGTTTTCAGGCTAAGAAGACATCATTATCATCTGCAAACAACAAAGATACAACCCTCTCTTCATCAAATTGGATTCTTTTTGTAGCCTTCCATGTGCCTTTAGTTGCAGCATAAACAGGAGGGGAGATGTAACACGTTTGGCTGGCACTATACCCCCACAGGATCATAGAATCATACAAAATACAACCAAAAATGTGAAATAATTTGTCCAACCACTACAGAACAGCACTGAAAATTCATCTGATGAAGCCCCAATTAAGAGACGAAAGCACTCATCTTTGTGTGGTGTTTATTTTATTTTAATACATTTTCAGTGCTGTTCTGTCATTGTTGGACTAATTATTTCACATTTTTGGCTGTTTTTGTATTTATGTTGAATTGTTGGTTTTTGGAATCATACAAAATATAAGGCAACTGGGACGTGTGGCCATTTATGCTTTGTGAGTGCCCACCCTCAGAACTTACCTCACTTTTTTAAGGAGATTTAGGATAGCCATGCCTGGGGGAATATGTGAATATTCATTTAACAGTCTAACTCTTTTTTAAAAGAAATGTTTAATCTGGAATGGAAGTTTTTTCCAGATAAGGGGTAGTCATTACATGATGAATCTGTTTCTCCACCATGATTTGCTTATCTGCTGAAGAAGGTTCAGATCTCCGGTCCTAGTGTGTACTGGACTGGTTGATTGGTGGAGATACTGGATGTCTTAAACTGCCAGATCCCTAATGCCATGAAAAACAAGACATGCCCATAAGGAATTTGTAGGACATTAATAAAAAGACAGCGTCTCTAGCATCTCCTGGTAGCTCAGGTCTTTTAGGCCTGTGATCTTTTTCATTAGAAACTTTTAAGCACTCTCTCCAGCTGCCTAAAATGTCTAGTTAGATACATGTCAAAGGAGGCATTGTGTTCTATGATGTGTCTGATCAGTGTAGGAAATAAAGGGAGTAAGGACTTCTTTGGACCTAGAGGAGATACCCTTTGTAATCAGCTGCACCAGTTAAAAGGGTATTACTAACCATGGCAGCAACATGATGATCAAAGAAGAGGAAATTATCTACCCACAATCCAAGGTTTTTCATACATCTTCATCTTGGAGTGAGTTGTTGCCTATGCTATAATCTAGGTAGAGAAACTGTTTACTAAATGCAATAATATTGCATTTTTAGCATTTAGTTTTAGCTCATTTTCTCTGTACCAGCTATTAACATGTGTAAGTTTATGTTGTAGCTTTTGCATGTCAGAAGGAGATTTCAGGATGGTACCTAGTTTACAATCACCAACAAACTTGGTGAACTATAGAGCCTGCTTTTTTTCATTTGGAGATCAGAGAAGTCTATGCTGAATAGCAGAAAACCTGGCATGTATCTCTGGAGGTACTCTATTGGTTACTCTCCTGCTCTCTGAGAATGAACTGGCTACATTTACTGTGTGGGTTCTTTCCCTTGCCCATTTTCTTATTCACCTAACTATATAAGGATCAATTTGTAGCACATTTAGCTTGTTAATTATCGTAGCATATGGTATGGAATCAAATGCTTTAGTGAGGTCAAGATATAGCATGACTGTTGTCCATGGCTTACATTCATCTCTCAAAGTTTATCAGATTCATTAGACATGATCTACCCCTTAACAAAGACAAACTGCTGGGGACAGGTCTTGTTATGACCTGTTCCATAGCCCTGCAGATGAGACTCATTAAGCTAGTGCATCTGTAGAATCCATGATCTGTGCTGGGGACACCATTGTGAAGTGGTTTCACAACTGCTGTTCACCAGACCATAGAGAGAAAGTCAATGGGTAAGCCCAGGTTGACTGGCTGTATGAGTGAATCCAACAATGCATGTTTAGTGCTGTTCAGCAGGCAGCTGGGTATGGAGGATGTATTTTCTTGTTTTGGAAAGTATCTTTAGTAAGTGTTTTTTTGTAATGATAAGGGATTCCAGAGTCTTTGGAATATATGGGTTTTGTATAGTTGTCTGGGGGAGGTGAAATTTACACTGAATTTGTTAGCTAATATATTTCAGATATCTACTAGATCAGAGTAGGCAGTGTCATTTTGAATATGTTCAGAGCAATGCTGAGTGTTATTTCTTAATTTCGTATTATAAGTAAAGAAGGATTTGTAATTGTCCTTTATTTATGTTGACATTATGATTCTAGATATATCAGGTACAAGTTTTGCAAGGTACAGCATTATTCCTAGAAACAGCTGCAATGCTTCTTTGACTTTGGGCTTTAGCATTGGTAGAAATGCTCTTTTTATTTATTTATTATTTTGCATCACGCTTCAGTCCCTGTGATACTATGAAAGCACAAGACAAACTTGGAAAATAATAAAAAAGTATGAACACGACCTGGATACACTCCAAAAATAATTATTTATTCACAAATAAAATAAGCACTTTCGTACAGGATAGTACCTGTACTTCTTCAGACAAGACAAGAAAAGACAATACTGAATGCATTCAGTATTGTCTTGTCTTGTCTGAAGAAGTACAGGTAATATCCTGTTCAAAAGCGCTCACTTTATTTGTGAAAAATAATTATTTTTGGAGTGTATCCAGGTTGTGTTCATATTTTTATGTTATTTTCTCAGTCCCTGTGATGTTAGAATATGACCCATGCATTTCACACTTGTTGCTATTAACTTTATTTGCTCTCATTTAGCTTACGTTATGTTACCTGTGACACAGATGTACTTTGCAGTTCAATCATAGTGCTTCTCCAAGAACATAATTTAAAGCATTGTGTATGCACCTATATCACTAGGTGGGTTGCAAACTGGCTCACAGGTAGAACCCAGAGTGTAAAAGTAGCTGACTCCAAGTCAGTCTGCCAACCAGTCACAAGTGGAGTCCCACAGGATTCGGTCTTGGGTCTTCTCCTGTTTGGTATCTACTTCTCTGAAGTCCAGGCCAACACGAAGGGACTATGGCTGACAAAGTTCACAGACAATTGCAAGTTGGGAGCTATTATTAACTCCCGAGTGATGTTGACATCCTACAGAAAGGCCTCACTGAGGCTAATGATTGATGTCAGAACCATGACATTAAGCTCAAGGCCAAAAAAATGTGTTGTCATCCCCTTTGAGAAAAACCCAGTTCCCATGAATTACCACATTGATGGTAGTCAACTGAACACAGAAGGCATTAAAAGAGATCTGGGAACACAGGTTGACAGCAACCTCTCTTTTGACCACCACATTGCCACTGTGGTCAGCAAGTCCTTCTATGTGGCACATCTCATTACTAAGGGTTTTGCATCCAGGAAGAAAGAGGTCATTGTCTCCCTCTACTCCTCCCTCATTAGGCCAATCATTGAGTACAATGCCCCATTTGGCATGTGCCTCACTAAACACCTACAACAACTGAAGAGGCTGCAACGGTACTTCACAAAGAGGATCCTAGGCCTTAAACATTTGTCCTATATGGACAGACTAAAAAAACTCCAACTACTCTCTGTCTCATATCGCCTACTTAGAGGTGATCTCTGCTTGACTTACAAAGCCATGTCTGACCCAGCTCTGTTAGAAATGCTGCATCTAAAGAAATCCCAATCCCTCCACACCACACACTCCAGAGACCTCAACCTCATTATCACAATCAACAGAACATGCTGGAGGGACAGGTTCATAACCCAGAGACTGCCCATGCTGTGGAACAGACTTCCCATACATGTCAAGCAGAGCACCTTACTGGCCCTCTTCAAGAGAAATCTTGATGAGTGGATGGGAAATAGAAAATTCACCCCAGGGATCACTCCAGTGGCTTTACTCAACAAAGGCACTGGAAACTAAGGTCGGGTGACACAATGCCAGGGTAATCCTATGGGCTAGGCTTGTAAAGGCCCTGAGGCCATTAGCCTAGTACACACCTATGAACCTATGTATTGCTGTATAGCCCCCTATATAGCGGAATAAAAAACATTTTAAATAAGAATTTGAGTATTTTCAGAACTGTCAATGAAATATTTCAGGCAGTAGGGGAGCAACCCTTGTTTTCTACAAAAGTGGGGCGTAATCTGAAGCTAACACTAGAAGGTAGTTTAAATGGCAGAAACCAAATTAAAAATGAAGGTACCAAAGCTTGTGGGCATTGCTCACAGTGTAGTTTCAATATACAGACAACTAGTGTGGTCTTAGACAACAGGACTAGGGATACAGTGTTTTTTAAGAAGGGTAATTGTCTTACTAACAGGATTGTATACCTGGCTAAGTGCAATGCCTGTGCAGGGTTTTATGTCGGAAAGACTGAGAGGGCTTTCAAGTCTAGGAATTATAAACATTTGTACGACATAAACAATGAAAAGGAAACTAACGCTTTGTATAGACACAGTAAAGTGTGTAATATAATGTTTTTGGTTTTAAATTTGGCATCCTGGATGTTTTACAAATAAACTCTAGGGGTGGTGATTGGAAGAATATTTTGAATAAAAGAGAACTTATGTGGCAATTGAGGTTGGCTGCTAACCTATATCCTGGTTTGAATGATTTTATATCTATTGCACCAGTCTTAAAAGAAAAAGCTGGGAAAATATAAAGTAAATTTGACATTTTCATAACTTTATAATGTTTTTATTTATTGTTATATATTCACAGGTTTTTTTTAACAAAATGTTTAACAAAATGTTTAATATATACGCTTTACATTTTAAGCAGATTGGTAACAAGTTATTAATTA
Source organism: Protopterus annectens (assembly GCF_019279795.1). Taxonomy (NCBI): domain Eukaryota; kingdom Metazoa; phylum Chordata; order Ceratodontiformes; family Protopteridae; genus Protopterus; species Protopterus annectens. The sequence continues at coordinate 618,069,478 of NC_056746.1, read as the reverse complement.
TTAATTTATTAATTTATTTAAAGGAAAGAACAGTGATTGGTGTGATTTTAACCTATTGGCAATGTTTTCAGTGTATTTAAAAGCTTTTAATTGATGAAAGCGCTTAACTTGTTAATAAAACAGTGTGGTTTCAATTTGTCCTACCAGTGGTTCTTTTGGTTTAAGGCAGTAATATGTCAAGAATGTTGTTGTAACCAACAACATTTTACCTTAGAAAGATCTAGGTCATGGCATACTGCTCGTTTATGGAAGTGTGCTGTGCAGGGAGTCATGTAGTTGACCATTTTTACATTGACAGTGCCCACCCTTAGACAAAACCACATCTCTCAAGGAGGCACAAGCCACTTAAGCCAGGAATGAATTTGTAAAATCCCAAACAATCATCCAGTTTTTGAAAGGATATAATGTATCATATTGCTTAATTTGCAGAGGGAGTATATTCCAGAGGTAGGAAGGTGATGTGTAATACATTTTGTATTATTTATTGGCTGGTGAAGTTTTATTTCCCTTGTTCTGGTATTTGTGGAATTATTCAGTTTGTGGAAATACCAAAGATTTAGAACCACTGGGTACCTAATGGTGCAGAAGGCTAGGCAGAGATAGTTGCTTAGGAGTCTAAGGGATACTGAATATAATGAGAGTGCTTTCACTCATTTATGATAGTTTAAGATTTTAAGCCAATAATCTTCTTAGTTAGAGACCTCTGGGACTTTCTAGTTGGTTGATATGAGGTACATCCCAAAGAGAGTGCTGTGTTCAATAACTGGTCAAATCAATACTGTATATAATAGGAAAATTACCTCTTCGCATCCTGATGATATTCCTTTGGCTATGCTAAATAGCAGGATTTCCTGACTACTTTATTTACATGATGATTAAAGGACAGGGAAATATCAACCTAAAGTACAAGGTCTTTATCAACATTCTCATTCGTGCAGCAGGGTAGTATCTCTGTTGCATGGTGGTGGCACAGAATGTTTACCAAATGCTTCAAGATTACACTTTTTAGCATTTGATTTAAGCCCATTTTAGTACACCAGGTATGTACAGGTGCAAATTCTTGTTGCAGGGCTTGGGTATCAGAGGCTGACTTGACAAGGACTCTGAGTTTGGGGTTGTCTGCAAACTTGTTTAACCAGACATCTTGGTTTGTGGTACGGAAATCAGAAAAGTAAATGCTAAACAAAAAGGGCTCCAACATAGACCCCTTTGGGACATCAGTAGTTGCCTGCATATTCTTTGATGAGGCACCTGCTACCCACACTGTGTGAGTACTGTCCTTTAGTCAATTTAATAATCATCTCCCATCTTGCCTAACACCTTTCTTCCACACATATATTATCCCACTTTCCTCCTCTTTGACTAATGTTTCATCCATTCCTCCCCTGCAGCTATTTACCTATTTAGCTGAACTCATGATGATGAATGCAACATTGTTTATACTGTATTCTACTTGGTGTACTTTTAATCATTTTGAATCTGTCTGTTATTGTAAACTCATCTTAATTCCTTTTTACACCTAGTAGCTATTGTTCATGTAGATATGTATTCTGTGTATATACTTAATAAGTCATATAGATATGTTTGTGGAGCTTTTCTCTCCAGGTCTCCACTGAGAAAGGGCTACGGCTCAGCTGGACTAACCCAGTCAACAAATGTCAAATAAATAAATAAATAAATAAATAAATCTTACCACACAGGGATCTGTCTGTAATGCACTGAGCTTATTAACTATATTAGCATGGAGTATGATGTCAAAAGCCTTGGCCAGCTCAAAGTATGCCAAATGGACAGAATACCTTCCGTCTACAACTTGTGTTTCTCTTTCAAATAAGTTAATTAGATTCATTTGCCATATTAACTCTTGACAAACCAAATTGCTGTGGGTCTATCTTGATGAGATTTTTAATGTCATAGTTAATCAGGTCAGTTGTAATGCATTCCATGGCTTTGCGACTTACACTTGTCAGACTAATGCACCTATAATTCCCAGGGGTCAGTGGCGGGGCCACCTTTGTGGCTTCACTGCTCCTATACACCTAGCCTCAAAGTCAAAGCCAGAGGCTAAGATCAGGTTATATCCTTTAAGGAATGGGTCTGCCAGGACTTGTTTAGTACTGCTTATTAAATAGCCAGGTATATATTGTCAGGTCCCATACAGGAAGTATATTTAGGCTTGCAGAGCACCTTCAGTACATGATTTTTAATGATGACAATGTGGTTTCCAGTTTGCTAGTATGTTGTCAATGTCTACTGGATTACAGTAGGTGATGCCATTTTGAATAATGTGTGTTATTTCTTAGTTTTCTACCATAACTAAAGAAGGATTTATAGATGTCCTTAGCTTCAGATGTTAACCTAAGTTCACTGGCTGCCTTAATAGCCCTAATAGTATTTTTCAATCTTTTAGCCAAATTTCTAATGTTATCCTTTATTTGTGGGTCCTTTAATCTGATGTGTACTTTAAGGATTTTTTATAGGGTTTATTTATTTTGATCAACCAGCAGGCTTGTTTGCTTTTAAACTTCCCACTATATTTAGATCTCCTATGCACTTGCAGTTCTATAGATTTATCTAAGTTTACTGATGGGTAGTAAAAGCATCTCAAAATAATGGAGTTTTTGTTCATAACAGAGCTCATTGATTGCATGTAGGATCTTTACATGATTAATATGGGACATAGAGGGTGCCCTGTAATACACTATAAACTGATAGTTGGTCCTCTTTAGTGTGATTTGAGCTGAATGAGTTCTGTTTGAGTCCCTGGGATTCTGTATAGAGGTGGTATGGTCTCTAGCAAATATGAGGATGTCACCACAGTTAACATCAGGTCTTAAGACATGGTAGATGCAAAACATGGATATGAAGGGAGTGATTTTTGAACACTTAAGCCAGCTTTCAGTAATAACACAGACATAGATGCAGCACAAATGCAGGAGAGCTTCAAGTTTGGGCATTTTGTTGTTGAGACTTCAGTCATTGAGCAAAGCCATCTTAATGTAATCCTGTTTTTGAGTTTGACATATCAGTTGAGCTGATGTCCATCAGCTAGACTCTGCCTAAAAAATGCACTGTGGAGAAGCAAAGGTTTTAGCTAGTATGCAGAAGCCATTGAGTAAAAGGTGCAGACTTTCCTTGGTAAAGCCAACAAGAATGTCAAGCATCTCATCTCAGGCTGACATATTCTGGATCCCCCTGGAATGACACAGCCATTTATCTTTTCTTTGTATGTGAGAATCATTCTTGGTGAACAAAGGACTCTGCTCAGGACCATGACATGCATGGAGAATTCTAACATATTTCTCTGCATATCTCTTAGGGGTTTTATTTCCAAGTCATTCACTTCCACATGGATCACCACCATGTAATAGTCATATTTACTAGATGAAAAATATAAGAGGTCCTAACACCTGAAAGACAACTCACCATCACAGTGTTTTTGTCCAATCTAGTGAGAAGAGCAACAGTGTGTCTGACAAAAGTTTCTTTATTTGATGAGTGATCAGATGTACTAATTTTGAGATGATTTAAACCCTGGTGACTCTTTCTTGAAAGTTTGATGCTGTGTTTGTTTTTCACTGAGACTTTCCCCCGGATTCAGTAATCTTCCATGCAGACTAGTTTAGTCCTGCATGGAAGTGACCATTTAGGAGTAGCATGGCAGCGTGCCATGCATATTAATGAAGGCGTACTGCCTGACCTCCTAAACGGACATGGAGTGTGGATGAGTTCAGGGGGTATTCTGAGAGTAGAGCTCTCACAGTATATACACCCCTGCAATCAAGAACTGCAGTTTAGCTATAACAATGAGCGAGACTGCTCATAGGAGGTTGCATACCCAAAGCAACCCCCCCCCAAGTTTATAAGCGCAATAGTTAAAATTATGATAATATAAACAAGTTAATTTTTTTTTTATCAAACAGATAAAATGTAACCATAGGTGCACGGGTTTGCCCATTGCTTAGCTACAAATACTGCAGCTTAAATGACACAAGAAGATAAATATCAAGATATATGCAGAGGAAGCAGTACTGCAATACTGTAGTGGTCAGAGCATTCGCCTTACGAGCAGTCATTCCTGGTTTGAGTCTCACTCCAGTATGTTCCGTTTTCCATGTCAAATCACTTTATGTACAATATTTTTTGTTGAATAACCTACTAAATAACATATATTTGTGAACTGGAGTACTGCATTAAATGCAGATGTGAAGTGTATTGTAATAATGTTGTAAAATCCACAGATAAACACAAGTGCCCCATACAGTATACGTACACATGAATCAGGGATACAAATCAAAGGTATAATGTGTAATGAATGATAAATCCATACATTGTCCAAATCCACCACCTTCCCAAGAACCATTTTACATTTCTGTCTAAATTAGTGAGGGGGTAAGTGGGAGTAAGCACTATTAAGCAATATTAAGTGGGAGTAAGCATATTTAAGCAGTAGTAAGTGGGTTTAAGCCCATTTGCATGGGGGGTAAGCAATGCACACGTAGGTTAAGCAATGTTGAAGCTAACTCTCTGTAAGCATATTTAACTGGAAGTTAGCATTGCTTACTGTCACACAAACCCACGCAAACCCACTTACAATTGCTTAAAAGTGCCTTAATCACTCTGTATGCAACAACCGCTGTTCTGCCCAGCAACAAAATAAACAGCCCTTGCAGGTCTTGAACCCAGGACCCTGTACACTATATTCAACCAGTAAACCATCACAGCAGTACATAAGATTGAGGTATCACCAAACCGATCCTCACTATAGGAATATTAAACTTAACATGTGAAAGGAATCTATATATAGTTTTATGTTGTATAACCTACTACATAACATAAATATGTGAACTGGGGTACTGCAGTAAGTTCAGATGTGAGGTGTCATTGTAATAAAGTGTTGAAATACCCTAATAAACACAAGGACCCCATACAGTGTATGTACCCATGAATCATGTATACCAAAAACATATATGGCATGTAATGAATAATAAATCAATGTCAAACAGCAAATAGTATGCAAATTAAAAATTAAGCGATGGTAAGCTTTGCACAGCCCTGATTACTAGGTGTAAGCAATGTGTAGGCCAACGAAATCAGTTTGCCCATTGATATACCCGATTAAACAATGGGTACCTTAGGTAAGCAGGTTTGCCCATAGCTTAGCATTTTCAAAACCGTCCAATCATGGCAAAGTGTGGGAAATCAGCCCTATTTAAACCTAGTAGGCAGAAATATATCTCATAACTGGTTGCAACTTCCACCTGTAGGCACTATGACTGGTATGGGAGAAGGAGTGCGCTTTTGGGCACAGCTCTGGGGCATCTAGGAGTCCAAAGTCATGGCAGAACTCCTTGTTAAAGACCATGACCAGAGACTGCTGCAGGGCCAGTATCAGGGTTCCCAATATAAAGCGGAAGCCTGGGACCATCTCACCTGTGACCTCACCAGTGCCACTGGCATACCTCGAACTGGTGAGCAGGTCAGGCATCACTATGCCAACCTGAAGCAGAGAAAGAGGGAGCTCTTGGATCAGTGGATCCAAGAGGCTAGGCAGATGAGGGATGTCCCAGCCGTGTAAGTATCAGTCCACTACCTGTTAAATATTTGCCAGTTCATGTATATTATGGCTAAATATTCCTCTTATGTCTTTGACAGTAGCAGACGAGTGGGCTGTGAACTGGGAAGCCCATGCCTGTAGACTGCAGTGGTTGCATTGTGAGGCAGGTTAGTAATACTCTTGCATGTACTGTCATAAGAAATAAATCTAAAAGTAGTAGAAAGTTAATTGTCAGTATAAAACTTGTGTTGTTTAAGGCATGTACTGAATACACCAGACAATATGGCAGGAAGAGTCTCATATAGGTTGTATGTAAATAAAAGGTTAACAGCCTGACAATAAAGGTCTAACTGCTGGACTGCCTGTGTTAGTCTGGTATCATATGGTAATTTAGTGTTGCAATCTCTTAATAGTACTGTTGTATTAAGCACTGTTATCCACACTGTGCTACATAAATAAAATGTGTAGGAATGTCTGTATATGACTGTTGTAATCACAAGAGGTCATATTGTACAACTGAGAGAGACTTAGACAGAAAACAAGGAAAATATAGACAACACAATCCAAATAGCACACTCAGCTGAAATGTGAACTGTTGCATTTTTAGCACACACGGCCATGGTTCAAATCCTGGGAGTGGTAGTAAGCTGTTTGCAGAATCATAACCCACAAATGTACAGATATGTCCAGAATGTCCAGTTAATTGGCCCATATCCACTGCTTGTCACCCTGTACCCCTGGCAAATCAGTGGGATTATCCCAGATGTTTAGTCAGCAAATAATGACATACAACTGATTGTCAGAGATCTATAAGAACAAACTTGTCACTCTAGCAACTCCCTAAAATGTTATGAGAGTAATAAGCAAAGTATGTCCCATCTCCAACCCCATGTTGTGAAGCTGTGACCAGAGTGTGGACAGTAACAGAGTGAGACGTATGTGCATAATAATAATGCAGAATCTGGTAATATGTGTGGCAACATTCAGGTAGCGCTAACAAACATTCCCCCCACAGGTCTGTTAGTTATGAAAACTGTGCCTAGAATTAAAAGATTGAAATCCTGGACTGGTACTGTTTAGTCTGGTATTGTATGGCCTTGTTAGTGTTGCAGTTGCTCTGAATAATAAGGTATTACTCATCAATGTCATCCACACTGTGCTACATAATAAAACTGTCTAGGAAACCCTGTATAAGAGTGTTGTAATTACAAGGTCAGATTGTAAAACCACAGGAGACTTCTAGACAGAAATCAGAGAAGAGATACACAGCAATATCTACATAGCACACTTAACTGTGATGTACACTGTTTTATTTTTAACAGACACAGCCATGGTTTGAATCCTGGGGGTGGTATTAAGCTGTATGCAGAATCATACTCCACAAGTGTAAAGATTTGTCCAGAATGTCCAGTTAATTGGCCCATATCTGATGGCTGTTACCCTGTCCCCCTTGGCATATCAGTGTGCTAATCTCTGAGATGTAGGCAGCATTTTATGTCATATAACTGACTGTCAGGTCTGTACATATTTGGAAAATGTCTATGAAAAAAACTGCCATTGTACAACTCACCAAAGGTTTATGAGGACAATAGTCAAAATATGTCCCGGTTTCACCTGTATGCTGTCAAGACATGCCCATAGTGTGTGCAATAAGAGATGGACAAGTATGTGCATAACATCAACCTGAAATCTGAGAATATGTGTAGAAACAGTCACGTAGTGTTAACAAACAAAACCGCCACAGGTATACCAGGAAAGAGGTATATACTGCAGGTAAAACTCAGTTCATGTATATAGTTGTCTACATCCATACCATTGTCCAAACTAAGGCATAGAGTAGTGTAATAATACCTGTAAGGTACAGATCACAGCACTGACTAGGAAAGTAATGAGAACTACAGGGACATACAAGTTAATTGACATCATTCTTTCCCCTCACCATATCTGCAACAATAAACTAAATACACAACTCAATCGGTATGTGTTCTATTATATATACTGTTGGACATATGTCCTATTGTTTGATAAATATTTAAATTTGTTTCTATGCATGTGGCATGTTGAAATACTCCCACATTGGTGGCATGATGTCATCAATGTGCCTGCATGCTGTTGTAATGGCCACCTGTGTTTCATATATGCATGTGTTCTGTTTGCTATGCAACTGTTCCATTTCTGGTGTTTCGGGTTAATGGGAATATCTATGCATGCTATTATACCTAATCCTGGAATGTGTTGATTATTACTAACCCACATATGTTGTAAAATTGAAACACCATAGCACATTTGGGAAGGCCAGTCCCAGCGAACCCACCTCTCCCACCTCATCTGACCATGGCACCAGGCACCAGCACATCTCGGGCCCACCCCGGGACCTCCTTGTCTGCTGATCCTGCACAACCTTCAGGTGAAACCGCTTCAAGGGATGGGGCTCACCCCCCCCCCCACCTGGGAGTGGGCATGGACAGGACTCTGTCACCTATTGCCAGGTCCAGGATCTGGTGCATAGCGAGATCCATAGGGAGTTTGGAGATCTGCTACACCAGCTTGAGGGCCGCGTGATGCAACTAGAGGGTCAGCCTGGCCCTCCTACACAGCACCCAGCACAGCCACCTTCGGGAATGTGAAGGTGCAGTGGTGACTGCCCGTGGGTTGGGAACTCAGTCCCACTGTTTCCACTAGGGGTCTCATGGGCTTCTGACTGCCAAACACCCCTCCCCATCCAAGGTATTTACCCCCACATGTGTCATATACTGCCCCTGTATGCTGTCTTGTCTGTCTTGTCTATTATCCTACCCAACCTGCCTCCCCAAATATACCCACTATCCCTCCCCAACATCCCACTCTCACCTTAAAAAAAAGGGCACTCTATTCCCAAAAAAAATCTTGCTCCATACATAGCTGTCCATTTTGCACATGTGTCCACTGGACACATGTATTCTGATCTAATTGGCTTCACAACATATTGTTTTTGTCCTCACCCCTCTCTCAGGGGTATGAGTGTCCAAATCTACCACCGAATCAGTGTATATGCACAGCTGATGCTGTAGAAGAAATGGGCAGCTATGGACCTTCCCTACACCCGTTCTGCACATCCCTAGCTATTTTCCCTACTGTCTTTCCCTCTTTGTGCCCCTTTTTCACCACTTTCCTATCAACCCTTTTTAATTTCTTTTAAAGAAATTAGCACGGGGGTAAGCGGGAGTGAGCACGTTTAAGCAGCAGTAAGTGGGATTAAGCTTGTTTGTGCAGGGGTAAGCAATGCCTACTCAGGTTAAGCAACTGAGAAGCTAAATCAGTATAAGAAACTGTAACTGGAAGTTAGCAGTGCTTACCTCTGCGCAATCCCACATAAACCCACTTGCAACTGCTTAAAAGTGCCTTAATCACTCTGCATCCAATGGCCCTTGTTCTGCCCAGCAACAAAATAAACAGCCTTTGCAAGTCTTGAACCCAGTGACCTGCAAACCATAGACAAAGTGATTTACCACTAAGTCATGCCAGATAAGCATAACCCTGAAGTTTTTACAAACATATCATCCAGCACAGTCATTCAACACAGTACAGGAAATGCATTTATACATGTAGATGTGTCTCTCTCTCTCTCTCTCTCTCTCTCTATATATATATATATATTTATATAAATAAATAAATATATATATATATATATATATATATATATATATATATATATATATACACACATACACACACACACACACACACACACACACACACACACATATATATATATATATCTATATATATATATATATATATATATATATATATATATATATATATATATATATATATATATATATATATATATCTATATAAAAAGAACATAACAAATACATATATGACCAAAGGCACCATTAATGGGGGTGAGGGGGCCCAAGCTAAATACGTCTTGTAAGTATTGATATCACCCCCTCCCCCACAGCCAAACAGATCTGCCCTGCAACACAGTATCAAATGTTGCAAGTTCCATACCCATGACCTTACACAACATGGCCACAAGACATTAACAGTAATCCATCCCACATGTATGATGTCAGGATGGTATCAATAACATATCATGCAGTACAGTCTGGCTACCATAGGGAATGTACAATGTGGAAGCAATAAACATTCCAAAGATACATATACACACATACATATATACAGCTACACACACACACACATATATATATATATATATATATATATATATATATATATATATATATATATATATATATATATATATATACATATATATGTAACTACACATACACACACAATGATATGTATAGGAAGTTACATATTTAGAGGGTGCACAGCATATTGAACAGTCAGTGTTCCTACAGTTGCCACCTTTTCAAATGGACAGTTTATGAGTCACTCATACAAAAGACAATTGTTTCCTGAAACATATACCCACAGAGAAGTCAAAGAATATGACACCACACACAGGTTTGCATGCATAAGAAAGTTTTATTTGTGTACTATTACAGTTGCATATGCCAAGTCATATAGCTGTTAAGACTTTGAAATACATACTAACTGATTAATGCAACTCTCAAGCAGATAATTTTATACAGTAATCTGAAAGCATAACATATGTCGCTGTCCAGGCCAAGGCCTTCAAGTAGTACAACAGTAAAGACAGACTGGCCAGAGGATAACAATCAATCAACAGTAAGTAATGCAGATGTATGGTCCAGCAACCTCTAATTACATTCTGTACTCAATCCCTAGGAGGGAAAGACTTAAGTTGACACAATGGGATGTATCTGTTACATAATGCATAACTGAAAACATTAAATCAAATTGACAAACAGAACAGTCTGTATGGCAGTAAGCACTAGGCCACCAATGTTCCCAAGGTGAAATGTATCATAATGTACAGCCATATACTTTAAGGCTGCTTACTACTGATATCCCTCACATGTTGTAACAGCCTAGGTTATATATGGTGCATACCCCTCCCCCATATACTGAATTACAGGGGCATATAACACTGTTACATACACTGACCTCTAGACTGCAGAAGGGCACACATGTTTTGTGCAGCTGAAGCCCACATATATATGGACCCTACCTCACAATATGTGTGGGGACTACAACAGTACTGGAATGATGGCAGGAAAGGCAGCATGACATAATGACAGGCCACTACATAACAACCCCTTACTGCATGTCATATGGACAAAGCCTGGTATATAGGTGGAGGACAGAGGCCAGAACACAGGCCCATATGTGAAATAGTGTCGTCTTACACTGAGTAAGTTGCTGGTGTTACAGGATAGTCTGCAACATACCCTTAGTCAGGAATATGAAGGCAGAAACACCAATGGTTATAGCCATATACTGACAGCACTCAGCACACACAATGCCAGTGATATATCTGACACAAGACCTGTTTGGTGGACAGGCAAAACATAACAGACACACCTCTGGCCATCATGTGGATAGGCCCACAGTTGAGAGCTATGCAGACAGACTGCATTCCATGTTAAACTAGTATGTACACACAAACCCTGTAACACTGGTACTATACAATGCCTATAACACACTACTCACACTGTATGTAGTTCTGGAACCTTATACAAATATGTAGCGGGCCTGAGTCTGCAAGTCCTCTTGTAAGAGGTATTGCTACCTGCTGTCTCTAACATTGCTATCCACATACAGGAAGGATGTCCTCCATAAAGGAAAGATAAAGGGACAATGCCCACATGATGTAGGGATTTATAGTAGTGGGTTGCTATGACAGTGGTAATTGGAATTACTACAGAGCATGCTGCATGCAGGTAGCAAGTGGAAGACACTGATTGGTGCAGAGACCATCACCTGATCATGTGCATCACATACAAATTCCATGCTGCAATCTAACCAAAGCAGCTCAATTCATTTACTTTAGAGAGACCGAGATAGATAGAGAGAGAGAGAGAGAGAGAAAGCCAAAGCCAAACAAACAAAAAAAACAAACAAAAAAAATCCATCCAGCAAACTATCCCGAACAGACATCATTCTTACAATAGGTATGTGAAGTATATATGCATGTAATTGAATGTAGTACTTGGTCCATAATAATGGGATAGATGATGTGCAATGATTTATATGTGTCAACAGGTATTGTTGTTGTAATAATGTCCAGCTGAACAACTGCTATGGACAATAGTGTCTGTTCCTGTGGGTAGTGGGCCATACCCATCAACTGTGCAGATCAGCACTGACTAACAAGATGTAAACCATCATAGTGTGTGTTGTGTAATGCAAAACATGTATATTAGTGTGGCCAATAGCTGGTGGTGGAAGTAATGCCATTATGATGGACACGTGGGCTTCAGAGCCCACCACTTGCAGGACAGTCAAGTTAACATGTAATGCAGCATGCATAAATGCCATAGGTGTGTAATAAAGTAAAGTAAAATCCACTGCTCAGCAAGCAAACGCTGTAGTTCCGTGAGGTAGATATAATGTAAGTCACAAAGGCGGAGTACAGCAAGTAAGAACAAAACTCCAAATTTAATTCCAAGAATGTGCACTTATAACATACGGATGAGCGCTTTCACCATTACAGCTTCTTCAGATCCTTGTATAAAAGTCACAGTAGACCTCCCCTTATATAAGCAGCTCAATTAATCAATTAAAACAATTTAAACAATTAAAAGCAATGCTGGAGAATTTAAAGAACTCTCCCATATATAAACATGTTAATGTAAAGTAAGACAAAAATATATAAAACTTGCATAGTGACCTAAGAACATGTAAATAAACATTCTGATAAGTTAATATTGATAAAATACATAATCAAGAACATATACAAATAAATGATAGTTCATTTTATGTGCCTGCGTTGTCTCAGCTTAGGTTTTATAGAAGCTCTATCATTCAACCCATGCCCCCTATCAGCTTTCAAACGAATGATCCAGTCAGTCTCCTTAGATTCAGTAAGATTCATAGTATTACCACCCCTCTTATTCACAATAATTATCTCTAGGACCCGGAACCTGGGGTGACAAAGCAATCGCTTTAGGTTGCTCTTATTCCGAAATAGGAAGCTTGGTGTCTCCCCCACAATGCATTTCAAGTCATCATCAACCAGGAGAATATCCCAATGTTTGCTAATAATTTCCTTTAACTGATATTGATCAGAAGTATACAGAGTAGAAAATTTAATAGATCTATTTAACATATGATCTCCAACGGTTTGATCTTGGACCCTGGGTCCAAAGTATGGTGCACCTGAAGTGGTGCGTGACATGTATGCTTCCTCCATGTATGGTATAATCTCATTATCCTTGTATCCCCGGTCAGTAATCTATTTCTCAGATTGTCTAATTCTGAGATAAATCCCTGTTCAGTGGGGTTCAATCTCGAGGCTCTAATGGCCTGTCCTTTCATTATATTCTTAAAAACAAATTGTGGGTGCATACTAGACCTTAATATCAAGGAATTGCAGTAACATGCCTTGCGATAGACCCCCGTATTTATCATATCATCTGTTAATCTGTCAATATATAGGTCTAAAAAATCAATTCTATGTGTGGAATAGTTCATGGTAAAAGTAAGGAATGTAGTTAAATCATTCATAATGGATAGCATTGATTTCAGCTGTTCTGATGTTCCATTCCAAAGAACAAAAAGGTCATCAACAAACCTTCTGTAGAACACCACATAAGAGCAACCTAAAGCGATTGCTTTGTATGATAGGATTATGAAGAACACTGGTCACACTAAACCCTGTGGTCACTGCAACTTCTGTTCATTTATTGATAGCAGTGAGGTGTTTATACACCCGGATTTACACACCATTTTCTCCATCAAGGCAGATGCAGATTGTATGACACCTAATGTGGTGTATTTAGCTACTTGTCAGGCATGCCCGAGTTTCTATGTTGGTAAAACTAACCGGCCGTTAAGGGATAGAATGAGAGAGCATATTTACCACATGAGAAAGGGCACTTTACACAATGCCTTAGCAAAACATATAACCACCAATGACAGTGATCATACTTTCTTGTTCCGGGTCCTAGAGATAATTATTGTGAATAAGAGGGGTGGTAATACTATGAATCTTACTGAATCTAAGGAGACTGACTGGATCATTCATTTGAAAGCTGATAGGGGGCATGGGTTGAATGATAGAGCTTCTATAAAACCTAAGCTGAGACAACGCAGGCACATAAAATGAACTATCATTTATTTGTATATGTTCTTGATTATGTATTTTATCAATATTAACTTATCAGAATGTTTATTTACATGTTCTTAGGTCACTATGCAAGTTTTATATATTTTTGTCTTACTTTACATTAACATGTTTATATATGGGAGAGTGCTTTAAATTCTCCAGCACTGCTTTTAATTGTTTAAATTGTTTTAATTGATTAATTGAGCTGCTTATATAAGGGGAGGTCTACTGTGACTTTTATACAAGGATCTGAAGAAGCTGTAATGGTGAAAGCGCTCATCCGTATGTTATAAGTGCACATTCTTGGAATTAAATTTGGAGTTTTGTTCTTACTTCTGCTGTACTCCGCTTCCTTTGTGACTTAGATAGGTGTGTAATAGGCTTACCTGCAATCTGTCCATATATATATATGCCCCCCCTAATGTTAGGCTGTGTCCATATGTGGCACCTTTCTGAGTTGTAGCAAGGCAAAACAGTGCAGCTGTGAAGGAAGGAGAGTTAGAGAGTGCAGACCTGATTTATATATATATATATATATATATATATATATATATATATATATATATATATTATATTATATTTTTATATATATTTATTTCTATTTTATTATTTATTTATTCTACATTTGTTTACCGGGATGGTCCGAATGGATACATGTTCATTTTCAGTAGAGACCCGGGAAGAAAAGCTCCACACAGACAAACTTACATAGATTACACAGAAGTTACCAAACAATTATAAAAACAAAATGATTATATACAATGGCTTATATATATGTGTGTGTGTATATATATATATATATATATATATATATATATATATATATATATATATATATATATATATACACACATATGTATATAAATGCATGCCCCCTAGTATTGTATCACAGTACTGCATGCTATGTGCGAGGGAATATCACACATACCAATACACACACATATATATATATATATATATATATATATATATATATATATATATATATATATATACAGCAGTAAGTGTGTGCAACACAGAAGGTTATGTCATGTGTGAACCCCTGTTGGGACCACATTGCCCTTGTTTGTGAAGGTGGGATTGGGAATTTGGGGAAGGATAGCAGGTATATTTGTCAAGGTGGATTGGGTTGGAAGATAGAGAAGGCAGCCTACAGGGGTGGTATATGACATATGTAGTGGGTAAACACCCTGGATGGGGAGTGTCATCTTCGATGTGGAAGCCCCATGAGCCCCCATATGGAAATAATGGGAACAATGCCCTCACCCATTGCCAATCACAACATCAGCTTCACGGCCCTGAAGGTTCATGGGATGGATACTGTGCAGGAGGAGCATGTGGACCCTGTGAGTGTGTACTTAAGGCCTCAAGGTTCTGTAGCACATCCCCCAAGTCTTTGCAGAGTTCCCTATGCACCAGACCCTGGACCTGACCTCGGTTGACAGGATCATGTCTGTGTGTGCTCCTGGGGGGGGGGCACACCATCCCCTGAGGTGATTCCACCTTAAGGTAGTGCAGGACCAGTAGATGAGGAGACTCTGGGTGGGTTCCATATGTCATGTGGCCTGGTAACATGGCCAGATGAGGAGGGAGAGGTGGTCCTGCTGGCAACTGTTCCCTAAACATGCTATTGTATTACTGTTGTAGAACATATGTCAGTAGTAATAGTCCACACATTCCTGGATCATGTCAAGCAGCATGCATAGATATCACCAATAACACAAAGTAACAGATGTGCAGTAATCACATAGCAAACAGACCACATGCATATATGGAACCATAGTGGCCCTTACAATGGCATGCAGGTGACATTGTCTGTAACAGGCCAGCAATGATAGTGTCCCCACAGGGAACATGGCTACAAACACATAGCACAAAGTGTGGTACGATACGATATATGTCCCAATGGTAGGTATTCTGTAGCCATACCTATTGAGTTGTGTGATCAGATTGCTGTTGCAGATATGGTGGGGGGAGACAGAGATGTGTATTAAGAACTATGATAACCTTGTTGTATGAGTTGCTCAGACCTGTTATCATCTTTGTGTCTTTCAGACCAAGATGTCCCATGAGAGTTCCTGTTTATACAGTGGAAGAGAATGAGGTCATCATCACACACCTAATGCAGCACTACCAGGTGTTTTTTGGCAGAACAGCCCATGAGCAGCAGGAGCGGACCACCATGTGGAAGATCTTGTCCACAGGGTAAATTGTGTTGGCCTGCATAACCGCAGTTATTAGCATTTCCGGTATCATTGCACTGACCTGCATCGCAATGCCCGTCGGTGTGCTGCTGCAGTCAGGGGGTATCAGCTCGCAATGAGGGTGGTCATGTCATCCATCCTCCCCCAACACATGTTGTGGAGCTTCTTGCCAGCCTTGGGCACCTGCCCGCCCGCACACACAACACCTGGTGGAAAGCATAGGGAGGTGGGTGCTACCCACACAATGGCAGAGGAGTGTGCAGGTAAGGCCACAGGGCACATCAATAGACCATTGTTATGTATCCATCTGCATCTGTACAGTTAGATCATGCATATGTGTGATGACATATATATAGTCTGTTGCTGCGTAGTAGTAATAAACCCATGTGCATAGGCTGTAGTATAGTGTGCTTCTACTTTTAATGTACTGTAATGCTGCACCCACCCTGTACCAATGCCACAGCTGTGGCTACTGACATCACATCTCTCACACATTTATGTAGGGCCCTCTGGTATACCTCCAAGGCAGCATTCTGTAGCTGGTGAGTATCGTTTTTGTTCAGGTTTGCCAATACACTGGTCATGTTATGGCTATGGTATATTCCATTCACGCATTTAACACACCTACCCTTAATGCATGCCATACATGTTCACATATCGTTGCTGTTAACTGCACTGCATCACAGTGGTCACCATGATGGTGTATGTGAAGGGTATGTCAGACTCTTGCAATATAACTAACATCCTGTCATTGCAAAATGTGTGCACAGAGATGAACATAATGGTGGGACAAATGGCCTACAGTAGTGACATGTGTGAAACATCACCCTTATACAGTGCTACGACAGTGTAAATACCAGTATTACAATGGCAACTTTTACAAATCTACATTACGGCATATCATAATACTGTAGTCCACAACCAAACCTGCAATGTGGTCCTAACATGAGCAGTGAGTGTATAATATTGAATCGCATATTAGGGCAGCAAATATGGGGAATACATACCTTCACAAACACTGGAAGCATATGTGTGCATACACTAACAGCTGTTGAGGTACTGACTGCATGCATTTGTTATGGAAATGCACCTTCCCAGCAAGTGCACGTCCCCAATGTCACACCAAGAAATGGTCTGCTGTCCAAGATGTTTGGCCATCAAATGTGCACACCTACCTGCAACAGAGGTAGCCATGGCTTGCACACATCTTAAATGCCATGCTGTGGGCCCCATACCCAACAGGTAGCACCCATGAGCTGGACATATAGCCATACCTCACCATTGCATATACCATGGCAAACAGGGCAGACAGTCATGTATGTGGCGAGGATGTATGGGACAGGAATAATGTAAGAATTAAACAGATGGCCATCCATGACAGATGATGTCACATGTAGCAAACTGGTCCTGCAGACTGTCTAGTAACATGCCACAACACTGAGGGGGTTGAAGGAATGTCTAGCAAGTACTGGCTGTGCAGTATTCATGTCAGCAATTGCTTGGACTCTGTAAACGTGTGGCCCATGGGTTAGGGTAATCAGATGTGACAGTTGCACCACAGGAAACATCAGCCAGGCCTTTCTACAGGAAACATATGCATAACAGAAGAGTTCACCAAAAGGCATGCATTGCAATGTGTACTGGTGTACCAAGACCACATTGGAAGCCTACAGACAGTATCATGTCAGATACATGTGCTGCACAACCAACACTTCACCCCACATCAGGTCCACCATCCCCATCTGTACAATGCCATGCCAGTGTACACCTGTATGTTTGCCATTCATTAGCTGGGACTAGTTGTCAAGCATCTGCAAAAAGGCTGAAGGTGGGGAGGGGGTGTCATCATGACACAACAGTGCACTGCAGCAGGGAACCAAAGGATGCTATGAATGGCTGTATCTGCACACAATCAGGGTCAGGAACTGTGGCAGACATAACCCTGACTCCACATCAATAGTGAAGGCAGTGTGTGAACTCCAAGGGATGTGCGCATGAGTTGACCTTGCAATCATGCAGAGTTGGGGGACATGTGTAGGGCAGACCGACCATATACTGGCAAATGCAGATGGCCCATGCTAGTAGGTGCAACAAACCATCATGATAAAGGTGTGCACACATATGCACCCACAAAGTGTATGCATCTCAGTCAGCATCAGCACAACTAACACATTTGTTTGACACTGCATTTGATTGTACAAGAAATATGTCACATATCAGGCACATGTGATGTTAACATATGCAGAAATGTGGTCCCATGGCATATCAAGGAGGAGGGCATCATATCAATAAGGGTGTGTACAATCCCCATAGCCATTGTAAGGGTTGACGGTTATCAGTGTAATTGTAATATATTGCTCATACATGCACCGGTGATGATGACATCTGTAAGTCAGACAGCAGGCATTCACAAATGACATCTGTCCACATATCATCCCAGGTATGTGTCAGACAAACACATAGGGGCTGTGAGAAGCAGAGCAGACATAACTGACACAGTAATACACATTCAGCAATGGTGTGTACACCTGTGAATTATGGTGCACAGTACATGGCAGGGTGCTGAACAGGTGCACAGCAATACTGTGTACATGGGTGCAGTGTTTTCCAGGGGAATTACTAGATAACAACAGTAAGTGTAACCAAATATTACTGTTGTCCACATAATAAGTTAATAGAGCAACAGATCTTGCATCTACTGAGCAATAGTTACATATGACACTCCAGTGCATGACATTATTGAGTGACTGTAGTAGGCCCTAACATATGGGGGCCATGCTCATGATGTATGGACAAACTCAGGGTGAAAACTGGATGACAGCAATGAGTACTTGTAAAACCGACTCCAATCAAGTCAAAGAGGTAATGGAGTAACAGGTCATGTTTTGTGGTCACTTGTCTAGGTAATTAGAAGAATGATACATTAATGATTGGTATTAATGAGTATAGGTTTCCAAGTGTGATGCAGGATGGGAAACTTAAGAGAATAAACTTGGGACAGTCTGTAAACTCAGGGACAGGTAGGTATTTTGGTGGATTGTCAGTGTGTGTGTGTGTGTGTGTGTGTGTGTGTGTGTGTGTGTGTGTGTGTGTGTGTGTGTGTGTGTGTGTGTGTATATCTGTACTGTTAAGCAATGATGCACAGGTCTTAAAGTGCGTTTCTTGTTTTCCCCTCATTGGTGGTGAGGTGGGTCAGGGTCCCTCCTCTATGCAATCTGATGTTGGAGTCCATACAGACACGGAAAATGATAGGTGTGTTGAGGCATAGGTGGGGTTGCCAGTGGCCAAAACTACACCATTGGTTGACATCCCCCTGTTATCCACCCCATCCCCGCACACAGTCACAGTGCCTATAGATGCCCCATTACCAGTAGCCATAGCAGAGGGACAGTTGGTGGTTGGTGGCGGTGCACAGGACAGTGTGGTATCTATGGCTGCTGTGTCTGGACACAGCAGCCATAGCCGAATGTCCGGCATGGTACCACAAAGGCAGATGGACAGGGGTGCTGGTGGGAGGGCCGCTGATCATCGTGCCCCTGGCAGAAGTGCCACATCTGGTACCATCAGATGCATGTTTCAGGCTGTCATGGAGGCACAGGCACGTATGGAACGGTACACCAGACAGGGTCTGAGGCTGCAGAGGGCTGCTTTTTCAGCTGTAAGTGACAACATCCATGCTCTTGCAGGTGCCCTCCATTATTATTATACAGAGGTCATGGATAGACGGTGAGGTGAGATGGTGGACCTCCTTGACCGTGGATTGTCCATGCTAGAGCATGTGGTGGGACTGGTGCTATGGCCATGTGGACGTAGATCAGCAACACCATCATCTGGCAGTCGACGTGGATGTGCAAAGACACCAAGCCACTCCCGTAGTGGCAGTACCATCCCCAGGACTGCAAGGGGAGTGCTGTCCACACCACACCACAGCAGGCCACTTGCATGTGGCCCTGGCCAGTCCCAGGAGGGACCTGGTTCCAGCAGACATATGTCATCATCAGGGGAGAGCAGCATACTGAGGCTTGTACCTGGACATGCCCGTGGACCCCCTGGCAGGCACAGTTCTCGTGTCTGTGGCTAGAGGCAGTGAACTGCACACCCTGCCAGGTATAGTCTGCAGCTGTCCAACAAACACCTGTATAGGGCAGCTACATGCCAGGACTGTGTGCATGCATACCCACACACAATACAAACACACCTAGGGCAACCCCATACCTACACACACCACATCACCACGGCCATATCAGTAACTTAAACACCTCACTCACACACATGGTGTCAAACATATGGCCCACCCTAGGTCTCTGGCAAACCAACAACACACCCTATGCATATGATGATACCTGTGCCACATCCCGGTCATTCATAACATCGATGCAGGGACAGGCTAATATGGTTCTGATGCGCACAGTGACTGTACTACAGTGTACCAATGTACTGCTGTGTAACATGTTGTCAGCAGTAATGTTTAATGCTTACATGTCAGGTAGTGCATCTGTCGGGCCATGATGCATTGTAGCTGTTAGCAAAACTGAGTAATTGTGGTCTCCATAATGTTATCCATTTGTGTTGTAGGTGTCCATGTGTCAGCAGGAGGATGGTCTGCTGTCATATCTCACAAGGGGTATGGCACTGTGGTGACACCGTGGCTGTGCTATATCCTGAATACAGTTGAAAACATGTCACAGGTCTGTATAATAGTTACTGCCTGTGCCACATGGACAGATAACCCCCTGGGACATGTATATTCAGCAACCTGAAGTAGATCCCTCCACATACATGCACACTCTTACTTGGCAACATTGGGACTAGACCCCTACCTAGGTATGTAGTGCTACTGGTGTGTGTGGCTTTAATTGCACACACCATACAGTGTTTAGGATGAGGTGTGTTCCAGGTTACATGTTACATGCAGAACATCCTCAGGCATGTACAGTATGGTAATGGGAGATGAAATGTATTTATTTTTATTTATTTATTTTATTTTACATTTGTTGACCGGGCTAGCCTAACTGGATATATGTCCATTTTCAGTAGAGGCCCGGGGAGAAAAGCTCCAAGGAAAAAACATACAATTTAATAGAGAGTAACATCAAAACAGTTTTATACAGCAATAATTATACCATAAAAGCAGTTTTATACAGCAATAAATTTAGCATAACATTTTAGCTAAAGAAATTCTTAAATGAATATAAAAAATAGAAGAATTAAAAGTTTTTTTTTTTTTTCCAATTATAACCTACTCTTACTAGAAACAGGTCTTAGAAGGGTAGTATACTAAATATAAGTATATAAGTATAAGAAATGGTCGTATATACACAATACATAGTGTGACATACCATCATATACACATTAACAAATGCATAACAGTCAGACACACATCCGAGAGACCTGGGCCTATCAGTGGTTTTACCTTGTCAGTGTGTCCAATGTGTTATAGGTAGGCTGCACACAGCACATGCATAACTGGGATGGATAGTGTTATCAGTTACCTGTATTGTTGATGGTGACAGTGGTCACCATACAGTGGTATATGTGACATGTACTGAGGGTAACATGGTGTAATGACAGTATACCCATCACCCACACCCCACTGTGGATATTGTATGCACTAGAACACATGATGACACTCTGATATACCCACCATCTCACATTGACCAGGACTGCAATGCAACCCCTTGTCCATCCCACAAGTGCTACTACAGGGATATGCATCTAATGCATATGCCACAGGCATAGTAGGGTGATGCATTTTCATGCCTCACCTATGAGCAGCAACATCACTATTCCTAATACAGTGTGGCAATGCATATTGTAATAGGAGTATGTGGCCTCAGAATGCTGTATCCTACATATATACACACATACACACACTTGCCAGAACTCAGTGAGTATCCCATGCCTATCAACCCATTTGTACAACAGTGTTGTGCTAGTACTGCAAGGCCCAGGTAGCCCTTAGGGAGAGGAGCGTAACAAGGTACATGTAATGTCTGGTACAGCAGCAGCCACATCTAACTATGGCAATGGGTGATGCAGTGGGTGTGAAGGGCCTCAGGGTATTCCCAACTACAGGTCTACTAACACACAGACACTGATTTCCTCAGTAATGCACGTGTACACATTTGTCAGTACTGGGGTGCATCAGTGCAGGTGTTCGTAGGTATGTACCTGGCTCTTGTCCATGGAGAGATGGGAAGTGTAGGGGATGTGTGTACAGTGGTATCATGCCACCCGCCATGTGCCAGCAGGCCATCTATCTACAGAGACCACTGTGGTGACCCTCAGGGTGAGAGTGACATACATCAGCCAATCCTTTGGGTGCCTCCTGCAAAATGGCCGGTGAGGTGCTCCAGTTGATAAGTATGCAACATGTATAACATAACATGGTTAGTGTCTGTCTTGAAGACCTGTACCCAAGCATGTTCTGTTGACTGTGCTAATGTAGTGGAGGTATCTGTAGCATGTGGTGCATACAGGGTGTTGAGTCCTATCTGTGCCAGTTATAACACAGTTGAGCAGACATGTCAGTGTCAGTCAAGCATAGATTGCCTGTACTTATCCAAGATCGATACCTGACATCTGCACATCTGTACAGGGACTGACAGACATCGGCTTACCAACTAGCTATGCAGTAGGATGAATGTGTTGACAGATAGACGTCTGACACTGATAGGTATGCCATTACTACATGATGGCAGCCATCACTGACATATGCTATACAGACAGTAATCTACAGTTATTTTCCACATGTCAGATCATTATCCAGTAGGAAATATATAATGTGACACAGTTCACACACCAGAAGCACGACAGTGAGGACTCAGAGTCCATCTATGCATGCAGGTCCATCTATGCATGCAGGGGTGTTTGTTTCCAGTACTACAATTAGCAATCTACTCTTGCTTGGAAAAGCACTGTCAACAGTAGTAATGTAATGATACACTACATGCCAGTGTGACTGCATATAACCTGGGATACTCAGTTAATTAGGTATGATGTCAATAAATAATGGTGTACAGAACATATGCACCCCTTACTGCATGACATATGTACAAAGGTTGACAGACTTGTGGCTGGAGCCACAAACACTGGGCCAGTATTGGCATGTTGCTGTGATACCCTCATACATTTACTGTTGTACAGGGTTTGTTGTGACATATGTCCTATGAGGAATATGAACTCAGTAACTCTCATGGCCGTCACCATGTACTGACTGCAATCCTCAGACTATGCTTCTGCAGTTCTAAGATAGGTGATCTATGAGTAACACAAGAAACAGAAGATTCCAAACACTGGCCAGTCTGCAGATAACCCTACAGGTGGGAGTTTCCTCAAACACATAATGCTGTCAAGACAGGTATTAAATCATGTAGACCAGCCATATCCACACAAAACCTATTAAACCAACATTACTCCAATGCAGAAGAGCAACACTTACATTCTATATTCATGTGTGGAACACCCCCCTCCTGTTTGCTGGCCTGTCTCCACAGTGTATGTTGTTAGAGGTATATCCCACTACCATCTGTGATGCTGTTTGCAAAACATGGCATGAAGTCCTGCTCACAGTGAATGAAAAGGGTCAACACCCATATAATGTTCCTAGTTATAGGAGTGTGTTTCCATGCAATTGGCTATGGAAATGTTACCTTAGCTGTTCCACATGCAATCAGCTAGTGGGGAACTGCAGTTCATGCAGAGGCTATCAGCTGATTGTGAGCATCACTTGCAAAACACAAGCTGCTGCCTAATCAAAGCAGGCATACTTCTCCACATCCACCAGAGAGGAAGTGAGAGAGACAAAGACAAAGTAAGACCGGAAGGGGGTGGGAGAGGAAAACCTAAGCATGTTTGGGTCACACACTTACCAGTATGGGGTTTCAGACCTCCTACCTGCCTATGTATTGCTATCACATGTCTGTGCAGTTATTGCATGTGCCAAAGAGCTTACATGTCAGGGAGCTGTTCAAAGGTATATTCGATGGTAAGTGACATCTGCATCAGTGATAAAGGAGGGATAAGGTAGGTGTAGTACATGTGCCTGTCCATATGAACAGGTATCAAGGTCGACACAGCCACACTTTCTCAGGGACTCACACACATTAGCACAGTTGGCATGGTCAGGATTAGACTTCCTAACTAGCTAGTTTGCCACAATAGAGTAATACGCAGGTATCACATGCACCACAGGGGTTATCAGGATGATATATGGGCAAAGGGTATGTCACGGTGTCTGATATCAAAAGCCATGCTTCAGTAGGCCAATGGGAGGTGTAGTGAATGTGAATGGCATCCAAATCATTATACTCCACACACATGCAGACACAGGTTGCCAGTACTGACAAATATGGGTGCATTGCTTCACAGGTGTGTGGTGGTTGACTGTGACAGAAGGCTGTACAAGTCTAGGCAAAGGGTATACCTTGGCATCAGGCCACATGACAATGGTCTGCAGTGTGGCTCAGGGGTGTAGTGTCTGGATTGGCCCACACAGGTAGGTATTGTATTCACCATCCAGTCATCTGGGTTATTATTGTGAGTGGCCAGTGCTGTGCAATGCTTGCCATGTATGTGTTCTATAGTCCATGACATGGATGGTATCTGGGATGTGCACACATCCCACATGCATGTTCGGTGACATGTGGAAATGTACCTGGGTTGTTTGGGGCATGTTGTATAGACAGATTGTTATCATCAGATGTGACATTCCTGGCCTCATGTGGTGAGAACTGGCACTGGACACCAGGTTGACCCTGCACCTACATTGACAGCATGATACAAGTATTCCCTGGTGTCAGTGGCATCTGTCCATACAGGGCATGTGAATAAGGCATGGTATGTCCTTTGTGGGTTACATTTGCTGGCTCTACAGTTGTTGCAGACGACCAGTGGGGAACATAGTAAAGGAACACTGTATGCAATGATTTGCCTATTGTAGGGATGTGGCAGGGTGCCATGCCCTCTGTAGTCCACTGCAATCACACCATGGTTACTATGTGGGCAATATGCAGGGAACTACCAGCATAGAGGGTTTTGCTAGCTGAGTGTGTTTGTGTATGAGACATGGATGGAGAGTGTTCTGTGGGTAATACAAGGGTTGCCTATCTTGTTTGCCAAGACATGATGTCTCTGCTGTTTGTAATCTGTTATCCTTGTAAGGTGGACATTGTGACATATAATAGGCCCACCATATAAGAAATTTGCAAAACCTGCTCCACAATGAGTCCAGTTGTTACACACTCACAACTAACTCCACACAGGATACAAATGACAAATACACAGACACACACACACCAAGTCTTACAGTTGCCCTGCATGAGATTGGAATTCCTGCTGAATTGGTACAGTACACTACAGCATTATGCAAAGATAGAACTCGCCACAGAGATTACTGGGGTACTCCTCCTCCAAAGGTGTATTTCAAAGTGAATGACATCAGCAGGCTTGCCAAAGTAGGGTAATGGAAGTTGTAGTGACTGTGAATGGCCTCAAAAGCATTGATCCCTACAACACACAAACATTTACACTTGCTATGTCTGGCAGTAGAACTCCGACCTAACTAGTACATCACACTATAGCATTATGCAGTTATAGGATGTGCCACGGAGATTACTGGGCTATTTTTTTTCCCAAAGGTGTATTTCAACGTGAATGACATCAGCAGGCTTGCCAAAGTAGGGCAATGGAAGTTATAGTGACTGTGAATGGACTCAAAAGTATTGATCCATACACAAACAAACCTTTACACTTGCCATGTCTGAGATTACAATTCCTACCTATCTAGTACATCACACTACAGCATTACACATTTATAGGATGGGCCATAGAGTTTACTGGGCTAAACATTCCCCAAAGGTGTATTTCAAAGTTAATGACATCAGCAGGTTTGCCAAAGTAGGGCAATGGAAGTTGCAGTAACTGTGAATGGCCTCAAAAGCATTGATCCCTACACAGACAAACATACACACAGACCTTTACACTTGCCATGTCTGGGATTAGAACTCTTACCAAACTAGTACATCACACTACAGCATTACACAGTTATAACATGCATCATGGAGATTACTGGGTTAGCCTTTCCACAAAGGTGTATTGCAAAGTGAATGACATTAGCAACCTTGCCAAGGTTTGGCGATGGAAAGTGTAGTTCATAGATTCATAGGTTCATAGATTGATACTAGGCTATCGGCCCTAGGGCCTATACATGCCTAGACATGACAATTCCCTGGCTATGTTTTCCCACAATATTTACTTCCCTGGAACCCTATCTAGCAGGGCAGCTGACATGATCCCCTGGGTCTGTTTCCTATCTCCCATCCAATCGTCCAGGTTCCTTTTGAAGAGGGCCAAAGAGGCACTCTCCTTGACATGTATGGGCAGTCTATTTCAGAGTCTGTGGAGTCTCTGGGTTAGGAACACATCCCTCCAGCATGTATTGTTCATGGTGATGACAAGATTTGGATCCCTGGAGCATGTGACTGTGAGAGTTTGGAATTTTTTAAGTGCAGCATGTCCAATAGCTGTGGGTATGACATGGCATGGTACGTTAAGCAGAGATCGTCTCTGAGAACACTATACGTGACAGAGTATAGCTGGATGATTTTCAGACAGTCAGCATAGGACATCTGGTTTAGGCCTGTTATTCATTTTGTGAGGTATGTCTGCAGCCTTTCTAGTTGTTGCAGATGTCTTGTGAGGTTCATATGTAACGGGCCATTGTAATCTGTACTGGGTTTACTGAGAGATGACTACAGTGGGACAATGGCCTCCTTTTCCTGGATGTACAGCCCTTAGTGGTGAGGTGTGCCACATAGGTAGGTTTTCTGACTGTTGTGGTGATGTGGTTATCAAAGGTGAGACCACTGACCACCTGTCTCCCTAAGTCTGTTATCACACTTTCTGTGTTTAGTGTACTTCCACCTATGTGGTACTTCACAGGTACATGTCCCTTCTCAAAGGGGATAATTATATATTTCTTGGCATTGATCTTGAGGCCATGGCTCAGGCACAAAGCATGTCTTTCTGTAAGGCCCTTCTGTAGAATATCCACATCATGTGGGGGATTCAATATTGGCTCCCAGTGTGCAGTCATCTGAAACCTTTGTTTGCCAGAGTCCCTTACTGTTGGACTGTACTTCAAAGCAGTAGATGCCAAACAAGGGTGGTGCCAGGACTGAACCCTAAGGTACTCCAACTGTCACTTGTCTGGGGCTGGGGTTAGTTTCACCTACATTTTCAGTGTGGGTTCTGTCAGTACAGCAGTTGGCAGCCCATAGGGTGACATTGGGATTAATGGCCAGCTTGATACATTTATCTATGATTCCAGACTGGGGGATGGTGTCAAAGGCCTTGGCGAGGTCCAAATAGGCTGTGTGAACTATCTTACCCTTGTCCACAGCTCTGGAGACAGATTCACAGTTGTCAATCAGGTTGTGGTGACATGATCGGCCTTTCACAAACCCAACCTGGTTGGGTTCCAGTGTTTGCAGGTTGCCAGTGTCTTTCTTTTAATTTTCATGAAAATACATTCCATGGTCTTGCAGATCAGGCACATCATAAAGCTGGGGCTGTATTTCCCAGGATCCTAGGTGGATCCCCCCTTGTGAACTGGGATAACTGTAGCTGTGCACCACACAGTTGGCACAAAGCTTGAGGTGTGGCTATGATTAGACATGGCATGTAGGTGAGGTGCCAGTTCAGTTTGTAGCTCATGTAGTACACAGCCCAGTATGTTGACTGGTCCCATGGCTGCTGTTGTCATAGCTCTGGAGAGTGTGGTTTTCACTATTTGTGGCAGTTATTACCAGAATCTGGCAATCTTTCCTTGTTGAGATGGGCCCTTTGGGGGGTGGGAGGGGGGGTGCAGTTGGCACTGTATTGATCTGCCAGGATATTGGCAATTTCCCTGAGAGCAGTGTATTTAATACCATCCTGTTGTAGCTCAGAGCAGATCTGAGCATTGCCATTTAGATTCCTCACATAGCTATGGAATGGCTTGCAGTTGTCTTTGACATCTTTGGCTATATTATGTTCGTAACTAGCTTTGGTGGATGTTATGAGGGATCTCTGCTTCTTACTGTGGCTGGTAAGGGAGTATTTTGCATCCTGGAAATTCCACAATTTCTGCAACAGTTTCCTCCTTTTGTTGTACAGTATGTTTCTGGCAGGGGGCCACCACATTGGATTCCTTTTCTTAGTGGGGAGCGTCTTGGTTCTATATTGGATGGCATGATCCACGCACAAGTGGATGTGCTCATACAGTTCCTTCATGTAGGATTGAGCAGTCATCCTTTCAGTTCCCATCTGCATGGGGTGTCATGACGTTACAGAGGTTTCCTTACTGGAGTGTGGGGGAGGGATGTTGATGTTAAGGATGATTAGCTTATGGGCAGACCTGACCACTGATGGGGTGACCATAGGTTTGGAGCACTGATTTCCCATGTTGGTAATGACTAGATCTAGGATATTTGAGCCCCCTGCTGGGACTATGGGTTACTTGATCCAGGGCATTGGGAATTATGACTTCCAAGCACCATTGGGCACACGTGTTGGTACACAAGTAGTTTTCCCAGTTAATGGCAGGGTAGTGTAAGTCACCCAGTATTAGGGTGTTTGCTTGTATCATAATATTTCACAGTATGTTTCAAAAGCTGTAGTGGGAATCATGGGGCATGGTGGGGATCTGTAGCAAGCTATACAATTTGGAATGCAGTCTAACCTACTGTTAGTTGCAATGGGGGTATTTCAGACACAATCTGTTGGGTAAGAAGCCTGGTGGTGTGGATATCCTTGGTGAATATGGACACTCCTCCACCTTTATTGTTTTGGTCCTGGTTTGGTGGCCATCAGGTGTGGTGAGAGCTGTACCTGGCATTGGAGGGGTGCTCTCTGGAGCCTTGGATCAGGTCTCTGTTACTGCACAGTTATCGATGTTCTCCATCTTTAGGTGTGCATAGTGACTGTGAATGGCCAAAAGAAATGTATTCCTACACACACACAAAGTTTCACAGTTGCCATGACTGGGAATAGAACTCCTACCTAACTAGTATATCACACTACAGCATTATGCAGTTATAGGACACACCACAGAGATTAATGGGCTACTCCTTTCCCAAAAGTGTATTTCAAAGTGAATGACATCAGCAGCCCTGCCAAAGTAGGGCATTTGAAATTGTAGTGAGTGTGACTGGCCTAAAAATCATTGATCCCTACACAGACAAACACACCACACAGTTGTCACGTCTGGGGTTAGAACTCCTATCTAATTAGTACATCACACAGTCATAGGATGTGCCACAGAGATTACTGGGCTATTACTTCCCCAAAGGTGTATTTCAAGGTGAAGACATCAGCAGCTTGCATAGTAGGGCAATGGAGAATACAATGTGTGTGCATGGGCCATATCCCATTCATCTAGAGTTAGACACACAGCGCTCAGGCACACACAGGTTTATATTCCACAGGTACGAGTATACAGCTGCTAGATGACTACTGACTTGTGCTGTCATGTTACACAGTTAGCACAAGCACCATAGACACTATAGTGCTGAGGGATACGAGAGGCAAATGTCTACGGTGATTGATATTTGCACATCATGTGGTTTTAGCCAATTGGATTTGTGCTGGGTTGGACAGACCTCATGATGGGAGGCTCTTTGTCACTGTCTGTCACTCTCTTCCACACATCTATGTATGTGTAATTTTGGCCTATTATAGTGTGTTGTCCTTGGATATATGTGTGTATTCCTATCTAATGTGTGTGCAAAGCATGATTGTTGTGTACTGAGGAGTGTGTACACTAACATCTGCGACTGACAGGTATGTATGGCCCACTGTTGTTGCCAGACATGGACTTCATTTCTCTAAGTGTGGGAGCATGCCCAGTATGACCTTCTATATTGAATGTGTGAATCCATTCCAGGTAGATTGTACTCCAGTGCAGGCTTTTGTGTTGTAGCTAGCAACCTGTTTCTGTGGGATATCTGTAGATCGGTTGAAAATATGGGGTCCAAATTGGCAAAAGATAGTGGATTACTGTAGGTAACTGTGTCTGTGCTGCGTCTGCTACATGGTTCTGGTGTTAGCAGAGATATTCAGACATATGTACTGTTATACACTGTCATGTTTTATGTCATCAAGTACTGTCAGGTATACATATTTGCTTGCAGTGATGTCCTGAGGAACACAGGGTGAATGCAGCTATGTCCAGTATTGTGGTCAGCAGCCTACATATTCTTGCACAATCATGCCATTCTGGAGGGGAAGCTGAAGACACTTGCTGCTGGGTCTGTGTAAATGGTTCAGTGCCTTGGTACAGTGGTGGCTGAGGATCCCATCCTTGTACATCCATCGACGTGACAGTATGGCCATATCCTGATGTGGCCATACCTCACAGCTGTACAGATTCACACTGGTTACCCAGAGGCAGGGGTCATAATTCTAGACATTACCCCTTCACATTGTGGTTTACGAGTAGGTTTGTAGCCACCCATTCATGTGTTTGCAACCAGCAATAATATGTGCACACGGCTGAGTTTCAGACTTCACAAACTCCATGCCACCCATGATCCTACCCCCCCCCCTATTATTCTATCCTCTTCCAAACATCATGGAAACATTATCTTATATGTTCCCTATAGTTATCATCTCATCCCAGCAGTAATTTGGTGTTGATCC
This sequence comes from Protopterus annectens, assembly GCF_019279795.1. NCBI lineage: Eukaryota > Metazoa > Chordata > Ceratodontiformes > Protopteridae > Protopterus > Protopterus annectens. The sequence continues at coordinate 618,038,853 of NC_056746.1, read as the reverse complement.
ACAGTTCATGCAGTAGGATATGGTGGACATGTTACTTGGATTTGTCCACATGGCCTTGCATTTGGGTTTTGTGGACTGTGTTATATTGTTATTTGGGAGTCCGTGACATAACATACATTGGCAGTACAGGTGAGACACGGTCCTTTGGCAGAGGACTGTAGGCCATTTGGTAGTGATGCAGGCCAGCTGTAGCAGGCTGTTGCATTCTGTCACTCCTACAGTCCCAGACTGCAGTACACTATATTCCCTTGGGGTGACAGAGTAGGTGTGCAAGGTATTCATGCCAGTACTTTCTGTCATTACTGATCCAGTAGTGTGGATGCTGGCAGAGTGCTGCTTACAGCAAGGGACATACCTGCATGGGACAACTGTTCTGCATGCTGCATTCTTTAGCTATTGCCATACAGAGGTGGGGATCATATTGTACTTATCCCCAACAGCAGGGATAAGACTGGAGAGGTACCTGTGGGTGATGGTGGGGTGAGCTGGGTGCATGTGTGCTATGGACACTACTTGCATCTGACTCACAGGTATGCATGGGGCATTCCACTTATGCTGACTTGTGCAGGGACATCAGCTATTTTCTCAATACTCCATACCTGTGACCTTTGTGGTCTGCCAGTGTTTGGCCAGATGACATCGGCATTCCCTACTACAAGCCCAAATAATGTGCTGCTAACCTGTATGTACAATTCCAAGAGTGTGTCCATTTGACAGTTACATATTATACACTGTCTGGTGGGGTACTTCCCCCTGTGTACTACTTGTATGTCTGGGCCCATAATCATGCCATGTACATCTTTCAGATAGTGACACATGTTACTTCCAAACATTTACTATGGCTTACTGCTGGAATGTGTTTTGCTGGGAAGCATTGTTTTTGGCGCTGCAGTTGTGAGACCTTGGCCCTGTCATTGGCAGTACTGGCCAATGGTCACCAGGACAAACCTCAGCATGCATACATACTGACCACTCTCACACAATATACAACACACACCAAGCTAACACACACAGCCCTGCATATTGTACACATGCTACAAGCTATCCTGCTACCTTGGCCAGCTCAGGTAATCTGTGCTCCACTGGTATTATACCTACACATATATGTTACTACATTTCTACATAGGATTGGGGGGGCACACCTGACTGTTACTACATTTCTACATATGGTTGGGGGGGCACACCTGACTGTTACTACATTTCTACATAGGATTGTGGGGGCACAACTGACTGTTACTAGAGTTCTACATAGGACTGGGGGGCACACCTGACACTTGTACACATTTGCTATGACTGTACTGGTATTTTCAGGTACTCCATTTCATTCTGTATTCTGACCTATCATGCTGACTACAGGGTCTATATCATATGAGCGAATTGCACAAATTACAAACGCTCATAATATAGAATGTACCACACCTTGAACTTCCTATTGTGGGGGGCTGCTCCCCCCCACACCCCCTGCTAAATATGTATTCCAACTCCGACATCGCACTAGAGTGGGGAAAGGGCAAATATCCCATTCTTCACTGTACTGCGATCTCAGAAAAAGCACTTTGAGGTCCAGTATGTTCAATATTATGAGCATTCACAGTTTGTGCGATTCGCTCATATGATATAGACCCCTGACTAAAGGCATATCAGTGTACTACAGGTCTTAGGTTTGATTGACCTACATTTCAGTTTCTGACTTCTTACCCCTCAGAACTAACATCCCACTGCCTGACCTGTTGTAGTCTGTCTGTGTAGGTCTGGGGGGGGGTGTTCTCCATAGCCATCAATAAAAGGCCTTAGCACAGCCTTTGTTTGTGTTTGTCTATGCCTGTCTTGCTGGATGAGACTGTTGTTGGACATGTGAGCCTCCCTGACTGGCATGTTTGCGTCATATGGACACACATGTGACCCAGCACATTTTCTGCAGTGAGTTTTGTCACCTTGTCTAGCACTGGCTACTGTGGTGACACCAGTATTTGTTACAGATCTCATGCTGCCACTATAGGTGTCTATTATCTTCTGGCATCCCATTCAGCAACCCAATTCCCTTGCATGCTCACATCCATACCATAGATACAGGTAACAAAACATACCACACCATTCAGCAATTGATAAGGAGAGTGGCTTACCTTGTGGCTGTGCCAGTATTGAGGATGATGCTGGAGGGCTGACTATGTCAGATGCACATAGTACACTCCCTATACATGGTTAAGCACAGGTAGTGTCATGTTTGGCTTCCGTTTTACTGTATGTGCAAGTCAGAGAGAGGTGTCATTCTCTGGGTTCCTATCATGTCAGTGTATGTGCTATGCGTTGCCTTTTTGCCATGGCCTGGGCATACTAGGCATGCCTCCTTCTGCCTACTGGGGCAGGCTGAGGTTGTTCCTCTTCTGAGTCACTCTGTGCCTGTGTGGGGTTTGGCAATTGTGGGGGGCTGTGTGGCCCTTCCCTGTGGTGTTCCTGCTGAAGCTGTTTCCACAGGATCATATTGTGTAGCATGGCACATACAATGATAATTTGAGTACATGTAGCTCATGAGTACTGCAAGGCTCCATCAGATGTGTCCAGGCACTGGAACCATGACTTGAGCATCCCAAACACATGCTCTATTATGATTCTGGTCTGTGCGTGTGCCTCATTATGGAGTTCTTGTTTGGGTGTGTGTGCATTTCTGATAGGTGTCATCAGCCACGGCTCCAGTGCATAACCAGCATCCCCCAATAGGTGGCTGTAAGGGATGTCCCCATTGGAAAATCTCTGGTACAGCTGCGTCATATGCCAGATGTAGGAGTCATAATAGCTTCCAGGGCAGCCAGCACACACATTCAATATAATGCCATGGGCATCGCACACGACCTGGCAGTTGATGGAGGGGAAGCCCTTGCAGTTGATGTAGACCCTACCCCGCTCACCAGGTGGTGCTTTCATGCATATGTGCATGCAGTCTACAGCACCGACTACCTCAGGGTATTCTGCTATTTGGTGGAAAAGACACATATTGCTGGTCAACACCTCACGGCTGTTGTGGAAATATACGTGCTCATCGGCATGTGCTGACATGGCATCCAGGAACTGGTGGAGTACCCTGGATGCTGATGCCTGTGAGATCCCCATGATATTCCCAGTTGGCCTTTGGAAGGTACCTGTGGCTAGTATTCTTAGTCCTACCCATACCTTGGTATCCTCTGGGATGGGTTCCCCTCTGTTGGTTCTGTGTGTGAAGTGTGGCCGGCACAGCTCAACAATTTGCTGTAGGAGGTCCCTGTCCACCCTATAGTGCTCCACTATCTCCAGCTCATGTAGCCACTGGTAGGTTACTCTGGGTCTGTACACTCTTCTCCTTCTCCTCACTGGTTGGTTATCAGCATTCTCATCCTCACCACCCTCAGCCTCTTTCACATGTTGATTTATGATAGCTGCTGCAGCCCCTATCATTTTGTTGCTTTTGTTTGTTAAAATTTCCCCACTTACGTACACCAGTGGTGTAGAGCTTGTGGGAAAAACCAGAGAGAAAGGTGTTTACATAGTTTATAGTGGTGTACTTGGCTGGGCTGGACTGCTGCCAGTGTAATTGGCTGATTCTGATACATTTCACCTGCCAACTATGCTAGTTCTCCTAGATTACCTTCCTACTGCAGTTTTCCTCCCATTGCCTTCCTGTTTAAGGGTGCACAGTGCTCAGATGTGCATGAAACTGCTTACTCTGGTTTACTTTTTTTTTTTCCTTTAAACATTTAAGAGAACAGCCAAGACACCCATTTAGGGCAATGTAAAAGAGTGCTAGGCAGCTCAGACACACACCCTTGCTTAGCCTTTATTGTACAAACCCTAAGCCACAGGGCTCCAATAAGCTTAAGCAGAAACCAGTACAACACCAACCAATAAAAACAACAAACAAACAAAGCTGGTGTGAAATATGTGAAAAAAAAAACAAAAAAAACACCAAACACCAGCTAGCTATGGAGTTTATTAATAACGAATAAAACACAGGTGAGTGCTTTCAGGGCTATGCCCCTTCATCAGACAATGTACAAAAAATGCATCATTCATTATATAATACTAACAAGGACATGTGATTCATGTCAATTAAACCTTAAGGACACAGTGTTAACAAAAATGATAAAATGATACCATGTTAAAAGATAATCATTCATCACTTATAAAATTAATACTGTGTATACATTGACATAATCAAACTAATGTGCAATACATCTAATAACTAAGAACATGCAAATATATATTAATTATAAATAAAATATAGACTTTAAAAGGTGATATTAAAAATGTATACATTATATAAATATATGTATATGTACAAAATGTTCATATATATATATATATATATATATATATATATATATATATATATATATATATATATATATATATATATATATATATATAAACATATGTATAGATGTGAAGAATATATATATCCACATTTATATATTTTGCACACACATATATGCACGCATATATAAACAACTATAAACCATGTAGCTAAAACATCTGTGCAATATATCTCGAGCCTGAAAATAGCTAATAAGATACTAAGCTTGTCAATGTTTAAGTGGACAGGCTTTTAAAAAATGTTTCAGTGACACCACATTATTCAAGCCTGGAGGTTTATCTGCATTGAATAACACAATCCATTTTTGTTCTGCAACCTCCGTGTCATTAAACAAATTTCCCCCTCTCAGTTTCTCTGGCATGATCTGCAGAACCAGGAACTTAAAAATATGATCTTGCCCTTCTTTCTTATTGTGCATCGCAATTGCACTACTCTCCTTATGATTTTTAATCTCCCTGTAATGTTTTAATCTTCTATCTTTTAACCACCTATTAGTCTTAGGTTCATAGGTTCATAGGTTGGTACTAGGCTATCAGCCCTAGGGCCTATACAAGCCTAGCCATAACAATTCCCTGGCTATTTCTTCCCACATTATTTACTTTCCTGGACCCCTGTCTAGCAGGGTGACTGACATGATCCCTGGGGTGAATTTCCTTTCTCCCATCCAGTCGTCAAGGTTCCTCTTGAAGAGGTCCAAAGAGGCACTCTGCTTGACATGTATGGGCAATCTATTCCAGAGTCTGGGGAGTCTCTGGGTCAGGAACCTATCCCTCCAGCATGTTTTGTTTATTGTGATGACAAGGTTTAGATCCCTGGAGCGTGTAGTTCTGAGAGATTGGGATTTCTTTAAGTGTAGCATGTCCAACAGTTCTGGGTTTGACACGGCCTTGTATGTTAAGCAGAGATCGCCTCTGAGCAGACGATATGCGACAGAGTACAGCTGGAGTTTTTTAAGGTGGTCATCGTAGGGCATCTGCTTTAGGCCTGTGATTCTTTTAGTGAGGTATTTCTGAGGCCTTTCCAGTTGTTGCAGATGTCTTGAGAGGTACATACCAAATGGGGCATTGTATTCTATAATGGGTCTAATGAGGGGTGAGTACAGTGGGACAATGAGCTCCTTTTTTGTGGATGAAAAGCCCTTCGTGATGAGGTGTGCCACATAGAAGGCTTTCCTGACTGTTGTGGAGATGTGGTTATCGAAGGTGAGACCACTGTCCACCTGTGTCCCTAAGTCTCTTATCACACTTTCTGTGTTTAGTGTACTGCCACCTATATGGTAATTCATGGATACATTTTTTTTCCCAAAGGGGATAACAATACATTTCTTGGCATTGAGCTTGAGCCCATGGCTCTGGCACCAAGCATCTGTTTCTGTAAGGCCCTTTTGAAGAGTATCCACATCATTTGGGGATTCAATAATGGCTCCCAGTTTGCAGTCATCTGCAAATTTTGTTAGCCAGAGTCCTTTAGTGTTGACCTGTACTTCAGAGAAGTAGATGCCAAACAAGAGCGGCCCCAGGACTGAACCCTGAGGTACTCCACTTGTCACTTGTCCTGGAGCTGGATTTGGAGTCGGCTACTTTTACAGTGTGGGTTCTATCAGTAAGCCATTTAGCAACCCATTGGGTGACATAGGGATTAATGCTCAACTTAGTAAGTTTATCTATGATTCCAGAGTGGGGGATGGTGTCAAAGGCCTTGGCAAGGTCTAGATAGGCTGTGTGGACCACCTTACCCTTGTCCATGGCTCTGGAGACTGATTCAAAGAAGTCAATCAGGTTCAGGAGACAAGATCGGCCCTTCACAAACCCAAACTGGGTGGGGTCCAGTGTTTGAAGGTTGCCAATGTCTTTGTTTATAAGTTCCATGATAATACGCTCCATGGCCTTGCAGATAAGGCTTGTCAGACTGATGGGACGGTAGTTTCCGGATCCAAGGTGGATCCCCCTTGTGGATTGGGATAACTGTAGCTCTGCCACTCAGTGGGCACAAAACCTGAGGTGAGGCTATGATTAAACATGACACTTAGGTGAGGTGCCAGTTCATATTGTAGTTCATGTAGTACACAGCCTGGGATGTCATCTGGTCCCATGGATGCTGTATTCTTGGCTTTAGAGAGTGCGTTTTGTACCTGTGTGGCCGTTATTACTGGAATTTGGCAATCTTCGGTATTGAGATGGGCCATTTAGGGGTGAGAGGGGTGAAGTTGGCACTGAATCGATCTGCCAGGATATTGGCAATATCCTTTGGATCAGTATATTTAATGCCATTCTGTTTTAGCTCAGAGCAGATCTGAGCATTGCCATTTAGATTCTTGACATAGTTATAGAATGCTTTGTGGTTGTCTTTGGAATCTTTGGCAATTTTATTTTCGTAACTAGCTTTGGAGGATTTTATGATGCATCTCAGTTTCTTACTGAGGCTAGTAAGGGAGTTGTTTGCATCCTGGGATTTTCCTCTTTTCTGCAAAAGTTTCTTCCTTTTGTTGTAAAGTTTGTTTATGGCAGGGGACCACCAGATTGGCTTCCTTATTTTGGATGAGAGCATTTTGGTTCTATTTGGGATGGCACAATTCATGCATGAGTGGATGTGCTCGTACAGTGCCTTAGTGTAGGATTCAGCAATTGAACTTTCAGTTCCCGTCTGCATGGGTGTCATGAAGTTTGTCACCTCTGACTTGAGTAGCATGAAGTTGGCTTTGGAGAAGTTTTTTATGGTGGTTTCTTTACTGGGGGTGGGGTGGGATGTGGATGTTAAGGGTGATTAGCTTATGGTCAGACCTGACTAACGAGGGGGTGACCATAGGTATGGAGCATTGATTTCCCATGTTGGTAATGACCAGGTCTTGGATATTGGAGCCCCTGGTGGGACTATGGATTAGTTGATCCAGGGCGTTGGAATTTATGAATTCCAAGAACCGTTGCACAAAGGTGTTGGGACATGAGTAGTTTTCCCAGTTAATGGAAGGGTAGTTAAAATCACCCAGTATTAGGGTGTTTGGTTCTATCTTAATATTTTCCAGTATGTTTAGAAAGGTGTAGTGAGAATCTTGGGGTATGGTGGGGATCTGTAGCAAGCTACAATTTGGATTGCAGTGTTACCTAGTGTTAGTTGCACTTGGAGAATTTCAGACACATTGTGTTGGTCAACTAGCCTGGTGGTGTGAATATCCTTGGTGAATATTGACACTCCTCCACCTTTAGTGTTTCGGTCCTGGTTTGTTGGCGAAAAGTGTGGTACGAGTTGTAGCCTGGTATTGCAGGGGTGCTCTCTGGAGCCTTGAACCAGGTCTCAGTTACTGCACAGATATCGATGTTCTCCATTTTAGGAGTGCCTCGAGAGAGTGCATTTTGAGGTTTAGACTTCTAGCATTGAGTAGCATTACCTTCAGATTTTGCATGCTTGTACCTGTTACGGTGGTGGTTTTGTCCTTTGAAGTTTGCCTAAAAAAGGCACTATAGGGGTGGCAAGAGCCTTAGCCAGTAACCTGAATCCCAGGGGCAACAGGTGCAGACCATCTCTGGCAAAGCATTGTGGTCTGTCAATCATGTCATCCCAGGCAGACAGATACTGGATCCCCTTTGAATGACACCATAAGCTTAGCCAATTGTTGAAGTCAATCATTTTATCCTTATATTGTGGTATCATTCTGGGCAAAGGCAGAATGCTACTCAGGGCTAGGGTAGAAACTAAAACATGATGTGCAATAACTGCAAACTGGGCGCCATAATCAACTCTCCAGCTGACACAAATCCTTCAAAAAGGTCTCACAGAGGCAGATAACTGGTGCCAGCACCATGGTTTAAAGCTAAATGCCAAAAAATGTATAGTCATACCCTTTGTCAAAAACAATGTGCCCACAAATTACCACATAGGCGGAAACCCATTAAGTACAGAGAAAGTTATTAGGGACCTGGGGACCCAAGTTGATAGCAATCTCTCCTTTGAAAACCACATTGCCAAAGTGGTTAGAAAGACCTTCTACATAGCCCACCTCATACGAAGGGTTTCACATCTAGATCAAGAGAGGTAATCGTGCCCCTTTATTCATCCCTCATCAGGCCCATCATATAATACAATGCCCCTTTTGGGATGTACCTTACCCAACACCTGCAGCAATTAGAAAGACCCCAAAAGTATCTCACCAAGAGTATCAAGGGTCTCAAACAGATGCCATACGCTGCTCGGTTAAAAAAACTCCAGCTCTACTCAGTTGCATACCGCCTACTTCGAGGCGATCTATGCCTGACATACAAAGCTATGTCAAATCCAGAATTAATGGACATGCTCCACCTCAGTAAATCTAAATCCCTTAGAGCCACACGCTCGAGGGACTTGAACCTCAGCACAGAAATAAATAGAACTTGCTGGAGGGACAGGTTCATAACCCAGAGGCTCCCTTCGCTCTGGAATAGAATTCCAGTTCATGTGAGGCAGAGCACCTCACTGAATCTCTTCAAGAAGAATCTCGATAGGTGGATGGGGGATCGTAGGTTTGTCCCAGGGATTACTCCTGTGTCACTATTAGACAGAGGCACAGTAAACTAAACCTTAAAAAGGGCACAGTATACTCAAATCAAGGGGTGGCGTAAGCCATACTGAATCGGGCTAGGCTTATTACTCCCTCAGGGCAGATAGCCTAGTATGAACCTATGAACCTATGAACCTATAAGCAAAATAAACTACATTAGATGTGGTGCAATCAGCATATAGACTACTATTAAAATTGAAACCTTAAAATGGATGTACAAAGCTTCTACTACGGTGAATATATTTACAGGCTGCACAATCTTGGCACATGAAAGTGCCAAGTCTATCAGAGCTATTCAAAGTAACAAATGTATCATTCTTGTAACATAAATAGCTCTTCAATGTTCTGTTATTTCTAAATGTGAAATTAGGTTTAGACCCAATACTACCATGTAAATCATCAATTGTCAAAAGAATGCCCCAATTTCTAGTAATCACGTCACAGACCAAGCTGATATTGCTTACAAATGTTAACGGCATTCTTAATGTATTATCAATGTCCCTATGTGGAAGGTCAACTCTATCATTATTAGTAATAGTTGGACTATTGAGTTCAGTAGTCACGTCTTCATTAAAATAAGGTTTGCACCATCCACTTCTATTTCTCCACCCATCTGCAATGCATCCATCTATGATGTGTGCATCGTACCCCCTTTCCAGAAATTCTGCTTTCAGTTGTTGTAGTGCTCTAACTCTATGTCATCGTTAAACAATTTCATAATTCTATACACTTGGCCCTTAATGATGTTTCGCTTAGTGTGATTAGGAGGCATACTAGTACTATGCAAAAAAGTGTTCTTCCTGACTGGTTTTCTGTATAAACTAGTTTTAATAAGGTTTAAATCTTCCTTCTTTATTTTAATGTCTAGAAAATCAATCTCTTGAGTTGATTACTTAAACATAAATTTAAGAAACTCTGTAGTACTATTCAAATGGGAAATTAAATCAAGTAAATCAATCTCAGTGCAGTGCCATAAAAAATGTCATCAACAAACCTAATATACCAGCTGATATATTTGCTGTATAACACATTGGACAACACATGTGTGCATTCCCATTGTACTAGGGAAAGGCTGGTGTAGCTATTGGCACAAACTGTGCCCATAGCCATGCCAACCTTCTGTAAATAGTGCTCTTTGCAAAATACAAAGACATTGTTGGTCAATATAATGTCCAACAATGCACAAATCAAGTCACATTTACTTCTCGTGCAATTTGCACCATTAAGTATCTCCCTTACATTGTCAATCCCCAATCATTAGGGATGACAGTGAATAATGACTCTATAGCCATAGTCACAAAAAAACAGCTACAACCAACATTAGTATCAACCCATTTCAGTCTAAGAGTTTCTAAAAATGTTTTAGAATCTTTGAGTACACTATCACAATCATTCAATATTGGATGTAAATTTGTCTCAACAAAAATGGAGAGGGTCTCGGTCACCCACCCTCCACTGGATACAATGGGACGCATAGGTGGAGTGGATAAATTTTTGTGGATTTTAGGCAAACCGTAAACCTCTGGAATAGTGGGACAACAAACAGAGAAGTAATCAAACAATTGCTCATTAATCATAGCTGTGATAAGTAGATCAAAAATCAGAAATGAAACCTTGTCTATAATACTTTTCACGACAAGAGATGATGCAAATTGGTATGTTCCATCATCATTCAACAATTTGTACATTTGTTGCAGATATAACTCCTTATCAATGATGACAATGCCCCCTCCTTTGTCAGTAGGCCGTATTTGGATAGAGTTCATTCTTTTTAACTCATCTAGAGCCCTTAGTTCAGCTTTGCTTAAGTTATAGAAAACATTAGAACAAGTACCAACATTCAAAGCTTCTTCACAGTATTAATTTTATAAGCGATGAACGATTATCTTTTAACATGGTATCATTTTATCATTTTTGTTTAACACTGTGTCCTTAAGGTTTAATTGACATGAATCACATGTCCTTGTTAGTATTATATAATGAATGATGCATTTTTTGTAGATTGTCTGATGAAGGGGCATAGCCCTGAAAGTGCTCACCTGTGTTATATTTGTTATTAATAAACTCCATAGCTGTGGTACAGCTGGTGTTTGCTTTGTTTTTTTTGGATTTTATATTTTACATGGCTGTTTTGTTTGTTGTGAGTGGATTCATGTGGTTTCTGTACTTCTTATTTTGTTTATCCTCTCCAACCTAACATGGCAGATGGAACGATTAAACTATCTACACCTGAACCCGTAACTACTATCAATGGGAACAATGCTAAAGACTTATCTGTTTTTTTGATGAAAAGGTTTAAAGGACTATTGACTGGTACCAACAACCGTCTTCTGAATGTTGGACTACATTCGTCGAATGGTATGGTAACTAATGATTTAGAGCAACAGATTGATTTTAATAATGTATATAAAGATCTGGAAAATAAATTGTACAAATTCAAGCACCTTCAATAGAAGTGTTTCTATTTTAAAGCTTCACTTCAACATAATCTTGTTCTTAGAGGTCTTCATTTTCTAACAATGCCTACCTATGGACAAGTTTATCCTGAACTGCTTAGACAGTGGCAAATTATTAACCTCGAGTGTAGTGCCAGATATTTACATCTCCTAATAGATTTCTATTCCAGAGGTTTATGGTTTGCCTAAAATCCACAAAAATGTATCCACTCCACTTATGCGTCCCATTGTATCCAGTGGAGGGTGGGTGACCAAGCCCCTATCCATTTTTGTTGAGAAAAATTTACATCCAATATTGAATGATTGTGATAGTGTACTCAAAGATTCTAAAACATTTTTAGAAATGCTTAGACTGAAATGGGTTGATACTAACGTTGGTTGTAGCTGGGTTTTTTTTTGTGAGTATGGCTATAGAGTAATTATTCACTGTCATCCCTAATGATTGAGGGATTGACAATGTAAGGGAGATACTTAATGGTGCAAATTGCACGAGAAGTAAATGTGACTTGATTTGTGCATTGTTGGACATTATATTGACCAATAATGTCTTCGTATTTTGCAAAGAGCACTATTTACAGAAGGTTGGCGTGGCTATGGGCACAGCTTGTAGTTTATTTTGCTTATTGCACATCATGTTTTAGTTTCTACATTGGTAAGACTAATAGGTGGTTGAAAGATAGAACATTAAAAATCATAAGGAGAGTAGTACAATTGTGATGCACAATAAGAAAGAAGGACAAGATCATATTTTTAAGTTCCTGGTTCTACAGATCATGCCAGAGAAATTGAGAGGGGAAATTTATTTAATGACACGGAGGCCGCAGAACAAAAATGGATCATGTTATTCAATGCAAATAAACCTCCAGGCTTGAATAACATGGTGTCACTGAAACTTTTTTTAAAAGTCTGTCCACTTAAACATTGACAAGCTTAGTATCTTATTAGTTATTTTCAGGCTCGAGATATTATATTGCACAGATTTTTTATCTACATGGTTTATAGTTGTTTATATATACGTGCATATATGTGTGTGCAAAATATATAAATGTGGATATATACATTCTTCACATCTATACATATGTTTATATATATATATATATATATATATATATATATATATATATATATATATATGAACTTTTTGTACATATACATATATTTATATAATATATACATTTTTAATATCACCTTTTAAAGTCTATATGTTATTTATAATTAATATATATTTGCATGTTGTTAGTTATTAGATGTATTGAACATTAGTTTGATTATGTCAATGTATTCACAGTATTAATTTTATAAGCGATGAACGATTATCTTTTAACATGGTATCATTTTATCATTTTTGTTAACACTGTGTCCTTAAGGATAAATTGACATGAATCACATGTCCTTTTTAGTATTATATAATGAATGATGCATTTTTTTGTAGATTGTCTGATGAAGGGACATAGCCCTGAAAGTGCTCTTCTGTGTTTTATTCGTTATTAATAAACTCCATAGCTGTGGTACAGCTGGTGTTTGCTTCGTTTTTTTAAGCTTACAGTATGCCTGACACATCCCTCTATGATGTCAGCTAGCTCTTAGGCTTGCACCATGGTCTTCCTGCACTGACACAGTTGGGTGCAGCTAGCCATGAGGGGGGATCTAGGATTCAGTATCATTCTCCTCATTTGTACAGGATTGCCTGCTAATGCCTAGTTAGAAGTCTGACACTGACCCTTCCCCCTTAGCAATCACTTTTCACTGGCCATGTTGTCTTCTGCCTGCCATTGAGTATAATGGCAAAATTGTGATTTTGGATGCAATGCATATTTCAAGTTTTTTTTATAGATTTTCGTCCCGATCCCATTTGCGAGCTGGTGCCCTATGCTTAAACGGCCAAAATCGGCTAAAAAAATAAAAGTTTTTTTTTTCAGCTGTTTTCCATGCCAATGGCCATATATTTGGTCACTGGCCTGCTTTCCACATTATATACACCCTTTATTTGGAGCTGTCATTGGCTCCATTTTGTAGTTTGTAGAAATGTACTCAGTTTCTAGCCATTTACATTTCAGCAGACTACACTAGTCATGCACGGCCTGCTTCCAGCTTCCTGGATCACAAATTCACCTCATTTGCATGGTTTTCACCTGCAAATAGGGTAATTTGCATACAGGAGCTGTGTCTGCGCAGGAATAGTGCAGGAGCGCTAGTGCAAGTCCTGAGAGCTTATTCCTGGATCTCTTGGCAGCCATATTGCCTCCAGCAGCTCCTGCACGCAGTGCAGAGCTTGCTGAATACTAGGGTTTATCTTTGTCAGTCAATGAGACTTTAGAAAGGATTTTTTACAGCCTCAAGATAAGACATTTTAGTGTGGTTTCGTGCAGTGTTGTGGAAATGTGTGCTGCTCACAGTTTTTTTTTTTTTTTTGAGAGACCAAGTGGGACCTCCTTGTTAGTTAAATAATTGCATCTCTCAAAAGAATAATGTCTTTTAGAAAGTGAAAGTGCATTATCTGTGAGCATCAGGTAGTTGCTACACTATCTAAGCATACCAGGTGCTATAAGACTGGCAACAGAATGAAGACAAGCAGTCAGGATGACCTTCTATTTTAGTCCAAAGATTTGGCAAATTTGTTAGTATTACATTGAGTACTATATTAAAATTGGATAATCTATCAGACTATACTGTAGAGGAAAAAACTACTGTGTTAATAAGCATTGAATAAGCATTATGCAGAGCAATTACCAATTATTAATGGCAACATGGAGCAACTGTGAGCTAATTCTGGTAAAGCAAAACAGTTATGAACTGTTAGATGCTATTCTAAAGACCTGCTAGGCACAGTGCAGCTCTCCATACTACAGATATTGCTAGCCACAGTAACCATTAAGGATTAGGAGAGTTTTGGTGGTACATGGACAGATGTAAGTCAAAATACCTTTATCTATACAATGCATGTTGCAATACTATAGGTAATTTGTAACAACACAGAAAAGCTGAAAAAAATAAAAAAATGTGCTGGCCATAGGTTCATAGGTTCATAGGTGTTTCTAGGCTAATGACCACAAGGGCCTTTTTAATCCTAGCCATGCATCCCAAATCTCTGACGAGTTCTGATAGCCTTGATAAGTGTAAGCATGGGCCTGGGAGATGAACCATTTACAGGTTACCTGTTTGCATCAGAGACACAGGTGCCAAACCAGGGATGAATTTCTGGTTTCCCATCCAATTGTCTAAGTTGCACTTGAATTTTATTAGGGAGAAACTCTGCTTTACATGGATGGGGAGCCTGTTCCATGGATGGAGTAGTCTCTGGGATACATACCTATCTCTCCTGCAGGTCCTATTTATATCACAGGCAATGTTTAAGTATTTAGATTGGGTAATTCTGGCACTGTTTGTTTAGTGGATATGCAGTAGGTCCATCAGAGTGGGGTCTGACAATGCCCTGTATGCCAAGCATAGATCTCCCCTCAAAACCCTGTAGGAGACAGAATACAGGGATAGAGCCTTGAAGCAGTCTGCCTAGGACATATTACTTATGCCCTGTATTCTTTTAGTGAGGAACCACTGTGGACGTTCCCATTGTTGGATATGCCTGATTAGTTATATACCAAAGGGGGCTTTGTACTCAATGATAGGTCTGATGAATGCCAAATACAGTGGAACAATGTCTTCCTTGGACTTAGAAGCCATACCTTTGTTTATAAGCTGTGAAACATAGAATGATTTCCTCACCACTGTAAACACTTGATGATCAAAGGCTAGATTACAATTTATGTGTGTCCCTAAGTCCCTGGCTACTGGATCAACTCAAAGGGGTGTGTTGTCAATATGATAGTTACCAGGGATGGATGACTTCCCAAAGTATACTGTAATGCATTTCTTGGCATTTAGTTTTAGTCCATGACTCTGAAACCAGTTGCTTTTCTGTGTCAGCCCCTCCTGGAGAACATTTTTGTCAGTGTGAGATTCAATGACAGCTCCTAATTTGCATTCATCTGCAAATTTAGCTAGCCAGAGGCCACTGACATTGGTCTTGACTTCTGAGAAGTAAATGCCAAAAAGGAGTGGTCCAAGGACTGATCCCTGAGGTACTCCACTTGTGACTGGCATCTTTGTAGAGGTGGACTCCCCAATTCTAACTTCCCAGGTCCTATCTGTGAGCAAGTTGGCTATCCACCGGGTGACATACAGGCTTGTACTTAACCTCTTGAGTTTGCCAACAATGCCCAAGTGTGGTATTGTGTCAAATGCCTTGGCCAGGTGACGGTAGGCAGTGTGAATGATTTTGCCCTCATCCATTTCTTTGGTGACGTTCTTAAAGAAGTCCACCAGGTTGAGTAAGCAAGATCTGCCCTTTACAAAACCGAACTGGGTTGGGTCCAGTGTCTGGAGGTTTACTATAACTCTATTGATCATCTCCATGATAATTCTTTCCATGGCTTTACATATAAGACTAGTAAGACTTATGGGTCTCTAGTTCCAGGGTCTGTAAATGGCCCACCTTTGTGCAGAGGGATGACTGTTGCCTTTCTCCATTCATGAGGCACAAAGCCTGTTTGGAGGTTACAGTTAAACAGTAATTCCAGAGGCCCTGATAGGTCATGTTTCATGCTATTAAGAAGGTATCCTGGGCTGTTGTCTGGGCCCATTGATGCAGTATTCTTGGTCTTAGAGAGAGCATTAAGGACCTGTTCCCTAGTGATAGAGGGAGTTATATTTGATGATATTTTCTGAGGGAAGGTTGAGGGGGAGAGTGGAGTAAAGTTGGAGCTGAATTTATCAACCAGGAGGTTTGCTATATCTTCTGGCTCAGTATAGGTGGCTCCATTTACAATGAGCTCTGCACACAATTGTGTATCGCCTTTGAGGTTGTGCGCATAGCTAAAGAATGCTTTGTGGTTGTCCTTGGGGTTCAAGGCCAAACTTACCTCAAATTTGGCTTTGGTAGACTTTATTTGTACTCTGAGTTTTTTTTTTTTAGTTTAATGAGAGTGCTTTTGTCCTGCTAGGTGCTGCACCTCCTAATTTTTGCCATGATTTTCTTCCTCCTGTTATACAGCCAATTGATTTTGTGATTCTACCAGGGTGGCTTGTTTTTTATTTAGTTTTGTATTTCTTTCTGGTGAGTACAGCTGCCTCTATGCAGCTATTAACATGATTGTACAGGGTTTCTGTGAACAGTTCTGCATAGACTTTAGCAAAGTAGCACTATTTAAAGTTGCACAGCAACCACTGGCTTAGAATGGCTATGTGTTTTTTCTATTGTTACTGGAGTACGCACCAAAACAATTATTACTAGAAAATCACAGAAAAGTATACAGTTATAATGGTAAACTCAGTAAGAACAGAATAACATCCCAGATCTTATGGAAGCTGTTTTTTTTTTGTCATACCTGTCAGAAATAAATATCACAATCAGTAGCTTAACAGTTCAGTGTGTAGTAGCTCATTGCAAGTGAGTTTAGGTCAGATAAGCATGAGCAATTTATAACAACACAAAAAAGAAGAAAACTTCAAATGAGTACTCTGACTAGTAGGAATCAAAGGCCTAGAAATACTTCAAAATGCCTAGGCTCCTTCTCCACTCTTGCTAGAGTACAAACCAAAAAACTATTAGCAAGATTACTAGAAACTCGCTTTGCTTTCATTTCAATGAGACACATTTAGTTACATTTATTGGCATCGTGTGGCAGCTGGAATAAGAAACTTTGATCTCAGTTGTACTACTGAACAATTTCAGAGGTAGTGTACATGCAGTGTTGTGGGTAACACAACAAATGGTATTTGCTGATACAATAGATTGGTGGAATGACTGGATCTCTTGCATAATATGTTATATCTCAGTGTGGTAAGTGGTGATATTTGTGGATTTCATTCAACAGTGAAGATAGGGGACTTGGTGCAATCTTATAGCTAGTATATATACAATTGTGGGACTGTGGGAGGTATGGCCCTCATCTAGGGGATGCAGGAGGCTTGCCCCCTGCAAAAACAAAATGTTGCTGTGTATTTAATGGGTTTTATGTATTGACTCATTTGTGATGGATATTTTTCTATGTACTGAATCTCAATACAACTTGACATCAGTAATTTAGCATAGTTGCTATTTTGTATGACTGCTGAGAGAATTAAATGGAAGGAGAAGGAAGAAGAAGATGGGTAGCAAAAACAACTAAAAAAAAGAAAGACTTTCTTGATATTTCAGGACATTTAATCCCACAATCTTTTTAGTCAGGGATCTTTGGGGTTTCACCAACTGCTTAATATGTTTAGTAAGATACATCTATCCTAACGATGGCATTGTATTTGATGATGGGCATGGTCAGTGCAGAATACAGAGTAGTAAGAACCTCTTTGGATCTAGATGAAATACCCTTAGCAACCAGCCGGGCCAAATAGAAAGATTTCCTGACCACTATTTCAACATAATGATTAAAGGAGAAGTAATTCTCTACCCTTGTTCCAAGGTCTCTCACATTTTCATTTTGGAGTGGGATGATTTTTATACTTTAAGCTGGTGGATGATTTGTTTAACAAATGGAATGATACTGCATTGCTAGCATTTATTTTCAGCCTACTTTCAAAACAACAGCTATTAACTTGTGCAAGTTTACTTTGTAGCTTCTTTATATTAGAATGGGATTTGAGAATAATATCCAATTTACAATCATCCTGGCTAACCAGATTTCCCCATTTCTCCATTTTTGCTTAGGAGATCAGAGAAGTAACTGATGAAGAGTAAAGTTTGTAGCAAGGATCCTTGTTCTATCCCACTGGTTAAGCACATGCTCACTTAGGACATGCCGCCCATCCTTACAGTGTGAGTTCTGTCCCTCAGCCAGTTAGCTATGCATCTAATTACATAGCAATTTTGACTGTATTCAACGTTGATAATTTTGGCAGATGGTATAGTAGCCAATGCCTTGGCGAGATCAAGGTATACTGTATAGATAGCAAGAATACTGTCCATTGCTTGAGTTACCCTATCCAAAAAATTAACCAGATACATTACACAGGTTCTAACCTTAATAAAGACAAACTGCTGGGGGTCAAGTCATGTTTTTTTATATTGTTGTTCATGAGATCCTTTGTGATCCATTCCATGGCCTTGCACATGAAGTTCATCAGGCTGATGCATTTGTAATTTTTGGGGTCTATGGTTTAGCCATCCTTGTGAAGTGTTAGCACAACTTAAATTGTTAAGCACTGGAGACAAAGTTGGTGAATAGCTGAAGGACTGAGTCCATCGACACATTAGTGCTGTTCAGCATGCAGCCTGGTATGTTATCAAGTCATATAGTGGATGTATGGATATATACATACATACACACACACACACACACACACACACACACACACACACACACACACACACACACACACATATATATATATGTGTGTGTGTGTGTGTGTGTGTGTGTGTGTGTGTGTGTGTGTATGCATGTATGTTGACCAAATGGCCAGTAATGAAGACACTTGTTGAAGTAATTACACTCTACTAGTATCTGCTGTGATTCACTCATTGTTAATACTAAGTATTCGATAGTTAGCAATGTAGCAATGTTATGTTCTTCTATCAAATTTGTGCCACATCCTACATAAGCAATTTTGTCCAGGTATACTCTAGCTCCAAAATAGTCTTATACTCTTCAAAAATACTAATTCTTTCTGGCAAGATAACATATAGTTTTTCAAATGCAAACATGCAACCATCTGCAAATAAGCCAGAAAACTTATATTTACAGGAGCTGGTTCACATATACTAATTAATTTGCTGTGCCAATGTCTCCATAGCTAAAATAAAAAGAATTGGGTATAAAGGACACCTCTACCTAATGCCTTGCTTACACTTGTATCCTGAGATAGATACTATTTATTAATAACTGAAATTTAGCATTCTGATGAAAAGCACTAACCCAATTTATTTTTTTTACCCACTATGACAACTTCCAAGACTTGAAACAATAAGTCCCATTCGAGTGAGTCAAACAATTTTTTAATATCAAAAATTAGCCTTCTACATTAGTCAACCTTTCCTTATCAGCACACATCAATAGCTTTCTTAGCAACCACCATCTACTCTTAGCTGAATGGCCCTTAACAAATCCTTTTAATTAGCATTCACTAGCCTACATGAAAAATATAAGAGCCTTTTAGCTAATATTGCTGCTAAGAGTTTGGCATCTACATTAACCAAGGAAATTGGCCTGTAACTGCCTGGAAGACTTACATCTTCATTGTCTTTAGGGAGTAAAACAGTCACCACCTTAGTAAAAGAAGCTGGTAGGACCTCAACAACTCCTCTACTATGTCCATGGAAGAGAAAAAGAGAAAACCTTTTGCTCCTCTTTATTATTTGCATCCATTCCACCTAAAAATTCTCTTGCACCACAAATCCTTAAGTTGTCCTTGCTATTTGATGCCAATAACACACTAAAAAATTTCCCAGAGATGCATTGAAATTCCTGTTTATTACAAACAACATGTCTATCCTCGTCTATTGCAGACAGAATGAGAGTCTCTTTCTTCCTTTTACCTTTGCCATCAGGCATCCTCCCCCCTCTGCATCACCAAAAATCGGGTTCCTATCATGTAGTCGAACTTTTACAAGTTCAAACCACATATGGTTGAGACCATAAGTTTGAATTTGTAAAAAGTTTGAGCATTTGAATGGAAATCTCCATAAGTGGAGGTTTCCATTCACTTCACTGTGGTGCAATCTCAGAGTTGGTATATTTTAGTAGCGGGGGATGTGGGGGGTGCAGGGAGGCTTGCCCCCTGCTTACAACAATTTATTTTGTTGTCCGTTGTTTTTTTTATTTTTTTTATGTAGTTGAAGTTCTGTAACTTCTAATATAATGGTTTGACCATTAGGTGTTCGGAGTTATGGAACTTTGACTATGATATAGACCCCCAAAAATCCTATACACTAAGTTGCCTTTACAGTATAGTAGGCTCTTACTCTTCAATAAGTGCTTGTAATCTTGCTATTTCCATGGGTATCGCTGAATCCTTTCCCCCACTTTTGTCTGAATATATGTTTCTTTAAAGAATTTTTAATTCTTGTTTTTAATCCATGATCTGTCTGTTATTTTGTCTGATCCATAAAATGGTCTCTGACAAATATTTTATAGAATCCCATCATACACGAATTTCCAATTATCTATTCTTTTTGCATCCATTTCTACATAAAATCTCTTTAATAAGACATTTATCTTCAAAATGTCTTTATTCACTAACTCAGCAGTAAGGCTTCCACACCATCGCATGCGTTTATGTAGTTCTTGAGGTATTCTTAACATTAATGTTTCATGGGCATGGTCTAAAAAAAACATCTTTCATATATCTTTATGTCTTCAATCTGTTCCAGTCCTTTACCTCTCAGAATATATCTATCCAAACTACTGGCTTACCAACTGTCATCCCTGGAAAAATTAATCCTTCAAGTGTTGGATGACACAGCCTCCAAATATCCATCTGCCCCTCTTCCATATGCCATCATGGTGCTACCTGCATTGCATTACTAGTACTCTCCTTACACCCGTATCTCCTGTCCAACTTCCAACCTATTAACAAGTTAAATCACCTCCTATATTTTTTTCTTTCACAGTACAGAAACAATTCTTGCAAATGCTCATAAAAAAAAGGGGAGCTTCCATTAGGTTCATCAATAGAGTGCCCTAATTTTCCATTTTTGTCCCCTTATATCTAGCTTTACAAAAAGTATGAACAAATTTTTAATATTGCTCTGATAAACTTAAAAAGATGTTATGATAAAAGGTTTTGTGTAACCATGCATTTCCTGAAAAATATGAAGTCTGAGACTCAAATGTCTGTCATTATTTAATGACTTGAGTCCTCAATGATTGCCAGACAAACACACACTTCAGAGGAACAGACTAACTATATGAGGCAAAAATCTGAAAATTCTGCAAATATCTGGACAGTTGAGAGGTATGATGCTAATCCTAAACAAATTCTCTCAGAGTTATTTGACTAATCAGTCTTTAATTGAGTTTGTGCTCTT